>NC_056745.1:765075835-765310598 GCF_019279795.1 Protopterus annectens
CTGGTAAGATCGGACCATAAACTAATCTCACTGGATATTCACATCCCGACCCCACCACCTGCCCAGAAACCACAGTGAAAAACTTCTCTAAAGCAAATTCCACATGCCTCAAAACAGAGTCAAAATCCTTCAAAGCCCCCGGGCCTGTGGAAAATACGGCCCAGACTGCAGAATCCTTTATAAACGCATTCTATGAACACCTTCAGGAATGCATCTATCATGCAATCCCAAATAAAACCAAGACCCAATCCTCCAAAGGCAGACGTCCTCATAAATAAAGATATTGGTGACCTACAGACACTGGATCCTACCCAGTTTGGCTTTAAGGGCAGATCCTGCCTCTTAAACCTGGTTGATTTCTTTGAAACAGTCACCAAGGCCATTGACGAGGGGAAGGTGGACCACACAGCCTACCTGGACCTCGCAAAAGCCTTCGATACAATACCCCACTCGGGCATTATAGATAAGCTCACCAGCTTAAATATAAACCCGTATGTCACTAGATGGGTTGCAAACTGGCTCAAGGACAGAACCCACATGGTTAGAATTGCTGGAGCCTTGTCAGACTCCAAACCAGTTACAAGTGGCGTCCCACAAGGCTCAGTCCTGGGACCTCTCTTGTTCGGTATATATTTTTCGGCGGTACAGGCCAACACGGAAGTACTGTGGCTGACCAAGTTCGCAGATGACTGCAAACTGGGTGCCATAATCAACTCTCCAGCCGACACAAGCATCCTCCAAAAGGGCCTCATAGAAACAGACAACTGGTGCCAGAGCCATGGCCTCAAGCTAAACGCCAAAAGTGTATAGTCATCCCCTTTGGCAAAAACAAAGTGCCCACAAATTACCACATAGGTGGTAATCCATTAAGTACAGAAGAAGTCATTAGGGACCTGGGGACCCAAGTTGATAGCAATCTCTCATTTGACAACCACGTGGCCAAAGTGGTTAGAAAAACATTTTATATAGCCCACCTAATCATGAAGGGATTCACATCTAGATCAGGGGAGGTCATCGTGCGTCTTTACTCATCCCTCATCAGGCCCATGATTGAGTATAATGCCCCTTTTGGGATGTACCTTACCAGACACCTGCAGCAACTGGAAAGACCCCAAAAGTACCTCACCAAGAGGATCAAAGGGCTCAAACAGATGCCATATGCTGCCCGGTTATAGAAACTCCAGCTCTACTCAGTGGCATACCGCATGCTCAGAGGCGATCTGTGCCTGACGTATAAAGCCATGTCCAACCCGGAATCAATAGACATGCTGCACCTCAGAAAATCCAAATCCCATCAAGATACGCGCTCGAGAGACTTGAACCTCAGCACTGAAATAAATAGGACATGCTGGAGGGACAGATTCATAACCCAGAGGCTCCCTTCACTCTGGAATAAAATCCTAGTCCAGGTTAGGCAGAGTCCCAAATTGACTCTCTTCAAGAAGAATCTTGAGTGGATGGGAGATCGTAGGTTTACCCCGGCTATCACTTCTGTGTCACTGTTAGACAGAGGCACAGTATACTAACCTCAAAAAAAGGCATAGAAAAATTAATTTAAAATGGGTGGCGAAAGCCAAACACACTCTGGCTTGGCTTATAAATGCCCTAGGGCAGATAGCCTAGTATGAACCTATGTGTGCGTGCTCAGGAATATTGGCCTTAAAGTCTGAGAAATAGACACCAAATAGGAGAGGTCTCAGTACAGAGTCTTGTGGTATATCACTAAATATAACTATAGTTTGCTTTCAGAAGTGACATCTATGAATCTAATCATGTGTTCTGAGAGACAACCATTTGGCTATCCAACACATATGTATTTATATTGAGATTTGCAAGTTGGTCAATGGTGCCAGCATTAAAATGGTTTTGAAGGCTATGTCCTCATACGCTGTGCGTACTGCATAACTGCTATCCACTACTTCAATTACTTTTTAAGTACAGTAAACTCTGTTAACCAGCAACCTTGGGGATTGGTAGATGCCGGATGACTGTAGTTTCTAGTTGCTTGAGAGCTACCATTAAAAATAGGCCTTATTAATACTGTACTCAATTTGTTTGGTTTGACTTGTGCTCTGGTTGGGGAGAGTGGAAATTTATTCCTGTGTTCCTTTTTAAAACTCTAAAAATGCAAGTTATATTTCTGCGGATGGAAAACTAAGTGCAACACATGAAAATTGTGCTGCATTTCTTCAATATTTTTTTGATGGTTGCTTCAGTGCTGATTAACTGAGAGTTTACTGAAATGTAATTGGGTTACAGAAGCAGAATCTTCCTTTGAACAAAGCTGAATTGATGAGTGACCAGAGTTAAGAGATTTCAAATGTCTAGAATATTGAGGTCTAATGTATGCTCTCTAGCTTTACATATGAGATTAGTGAAACTAATAGGTCTATGTTTACCAGTTTGCATGGTTTGTGCCTCCCTTGTGTGATGGTTTTACAGTGGCTATTTTCCAGGCTTCATGTAACCAGTGGAGAGGCTTAGATTAGAGAGGTTATGTAGGGGTTTAGATGAGCAGTATTTGACACAGACTATCCTGTAGCTGAGACGGCCAAGATGACATCAATTCACTAATTAGCATACCAGTATAACTGAATCAGTTGCAATGCTGTTATATAGATTTCTAATTAAGTTCGATACAGTTTCAAAATAAACTAGCAAATGAAATTGCTAAAATTAACTGCCGATGCCAGTGTATTTTTATTGGCATCCACCCTACCAGGACCACATTTTACTACAGTTGTATTTCTCCTGGTAATAGTGTTTTCTCCGTATATATTATCACGACCCATGGATGAGGTGCTTGTCTTTTGCGAGGGCTGCGGAACTTTTTACATAATCGTTAACAGAAGCAGCTGGAAATGCATAAAATGTTAAATAGCTGTAACCATAGGTGGAGTAAAAGTTGCATTAAATTTGTTAGGATACTGACAAGAGTGCAGCATTGCGACAGACTAGCTTCATCATTGTTAAACATTTTTCTTTTATTTACTGACGTAGTATGCGTATGATGTGCATTTAATTTTGGCTGTACTGGCAATCTTAAGTTCATACTCTGCTATGAGCTTCCTAATGATTCCCATAAGCTCTGTAACAGTTTGCTTAAAAGTGCTGTTAGGGTAGGTAGAAAGACCTGTCATCAAGTCATGATTGTAATAGTTTAAGAAACAGTATTATTGTAAAAGTTTGTTTTGTATGACCGAATATTTAGAAATGCTTGGTAAATATCTAGTTACATGTTAAGTGATTATATATATATATATATATATATATATATATATATATATATATACAAATTAAACTTGTGTGTATAAAAGCAGGATTAAGACAGTCCACACACCTGTCTCCCAGCCACTAAGACCTTAACATAACCCCAGCATATTGGTCATAAGAGACTCCGTTGTGTGAGAGACGCACAGATGTGCCCCTCACCAGGCTGGATAAGGAGACAGTCATGGTTAGTTGTTAGGTGCCAGAATCTGCCATATCACCCATGCACTCAAGTCTCTCAACAGGTACTGTTATAACTCTGTCATAGTCCATGTTGGCATGAATGACTTGAGACGTACCACCTTGGACTATATGAAGAGAGACGTGATCGAGCTTGCTGAATGTGTTCCAGGCAGGTATGTGCCTAGCCTTAAGCAGCATTCTACCGTCACCCAGAATGATGCCTCAATACAAATAGAAAATGATTGACTTTAACAATTGGCTTAGTTTCTAGTGTCATTCCAAGGGGATCCCAGTACCTGACAGCTTTGGAAGACATGATTGACAAACCATGATGCTTTGCCAAAGATGGCCTGCATCTGTCTCCCTTGGACTTCAGGCTCCTGGCAAAGGCTCTTGCCTCCCCCATAGTGCCTTTTTTAGGCAATGCCATGAGGTCAAAACTACCAACATGTAAATTTCATTAAAACGCAAATTAAATGTCATGCTGCTGAACGCTAGGAGTGTAAACATGAAACAGCACTCATTGCAAGCATTCTTAACTCTGGTAGATGCTGACATTTGTGCAGTCACAGAAACCTGGTTCAAAGCTGCGGAAGATCACCTCAGCTATACCAGGTTTAGTCATCCTGTCATGCATTCAGACACCAAACTGTGGGCAGCAAAGCAAAAGTTGGAGAAGTTGCAATATATATTAAGACGTACACACCTCCAGGCTGGTCAAACAGTATGATGCACAGGAGACACTCCAGGTGCAGTTAACTATTGACTAAGACTGGTATTCAAATTATAGCTGTCTACAGGTCCCCAACTTTGACTCAAGATGCCCATTCCACCTATCTGGACCTCTTCGAATCTATCAAGATTCAACCCTTTACCTGATTGTGGGTGACCTTTCCAAACACAGATTCGAAGAACTACTCATGCCAAAACACAAATGCCCAGAGATTCCTTGATTTTGTCAACACAAATGTCTTGGACCACCTGGCCGACACTCCCGCAACAGGTGAAATATGTTGGTCTTGGAATTAACCGGCTTGAGTAACCACTGCAGCATCCCTAGTGTCATCCTCCCTGCTAAGCTCTGACCACGGAGTAGTCACTTTCAAAGTCACCATCTCCCCTGTCCCCCCTCCAGCTAGGGTCAAAGAAAAAACTTCTCCAAAGCTGATTGCAACCTCCTGAGGGAAGGTATAACCAACTTTACAGCCCCCCCCCAATAGGAATTGGCATACGTGTCCAAACCTACAGCAAAGTACTGTACAAGCATTTATATAGCTGCATGGAATTAGGGATGCCCAACCGGAGAAAATAGTCCTTCTCAAGGAAGAGTAAACCTGTCTGGTAGGCATGTGCAATAAATAAACTCTGTAACTAAAGGAAAGGAAATTACCATCCAGGACCAAGGAGGAGCAGGTGCCTAATTGGAAGCAATCTCTTCTTAGCCTGAACAAGCAAATAAGAGCACTAGTAAAATCCTCCAAAGTAAACTTTGAGTCCAGACTGGCCACATCTACTAAAGACCGTCAAGACTTTCTTCACATATGTCTGCAGTCTCAGTGAGCGCTCAGATCTGCTCAGAACTGGTGGCAAGGACACCACATACACAAACGCTGTAGATATATCCAACCTGCTGCTGGCAGACACGTTCAGTGAAAACTTCACCCCTCTGTCCCCTCATCAGTAAATCAGGACATGCCCAGCACCTGCCTCCTCACCTTATCTCTAGGGAGCAAGTCATCACTGCCCTTGCAAAGGCAAAAAATACAGCCTCCATGGGACCCGATAACATCCCAGGCTGCATCCTACATGAAGTTGTGCAGGAACCATTTGGCACCCTATTCAACCAAAGCCTTAGCTCATCCCAGCTGAGTAAAGGACAGCCACTGTCATCCCTTTGCACAAAGGTGGAGCATCTACCGAGCCAGGAAATTATAGACTCTTCAGCCAAACTAGCCTGATCTGCAAGGTCATGGATTCGATTATCATGGACGTCATTAACAGGGACAGTGGCAACCTCCAGGAAATTTGATCCCACACAGTTTGGTTTCATCAAGGGGAGGTCATGCCTCTTAAATTTGGTCGATGACTTTGAGACTGTCACCAAAGCCATGAGCAAGGAAAAGACTGTGCACACCCGCCTACCTTGACCTGGTAAAGCTTTTGATACTATTCCCCACCTGTGTATAATAGATACTCATTCTTGACTAGGCATCAAGTCTGTATGTTACCAGATGGGTAGTATACTGGCAAACTGATTGATAGAACCCACCTAGTCAGAATAGAGGAAGCTACCTCAAGCAGTAGACCCGTAACTAGAGGTGCACCCCAGGCATCAGTCTTGGGGCTTCTGTTTGGGATATACTTTTCTGAGGTGCAGGCCAAAACCAGTGGGCCCTGGCTGACCAACTTTGCAGATGACTGCAAGTTGGGCCGTGCCATCAATTTCTCTAGTGATGTGGGCATCCTCCCAATGGTCTCACCCAAACAACTGGTGCCAGAAACATGTCTTCAAACTGAATGCCAAAAAATGCATGTTCATACCCTTTGTGGAGAGTGACATCCCCACAAATGATCACATTAATAACAAGGTCCTAAGCATGCAATCCGTCGTGAGGGACTTGGGCACCCAGGTTGATAGCAAACTGACTTTTGCCCACCATATTGCCTCTGTTGTACAGAAAGCTTTCTACATGGCCCATCTCGTATGTAAGGGCATCTCATCCAGGAAAGTGTTCACAACATCCCTGTATTCTTCTCTTATAAGATCAGTTATTGAGTACAGTGCCTCTTTTGGCATGTACCTCACAAAACACATGAAGCAGCTGGAGAGACCACGAGTTTCCTCACCAGTAGAATCCAGGGCTTCAAACATCTACCCTACACAGGCTAAAGGCCCTGTCCCTCTACTCAGTCTCATACAGACTCCTCAGAGGTGACCTCTGTCTGGCATACAAAGCAATTTCAGACCCTGCTTTGGGACTGCTGCATATCCGCACGTGAAGTTCCACTCGAGTAACCTGCATGCATAACCTCAACCTGGTCTGTGACATCAACAGGACTTGTTGGCGGGACAAATTTGTGTCTTAGAAACTCCCCTTTCTGTGAAACAGACTCCCCCTCCATGTTGAGCAGAGTATCTCATTAACCCATTTTAAGTGCAGCTTGGATAACTGGATGGAGAACTGAAAATGCACCCTGGGATTCCAGCTGTGTCGCTGCTGGACAGGGGCATCTGGTGCTAACTTGTCGGAACATGGGTTAAATTCTTGGCTAGGCTTGTAAGGACCTTGCGGCCAATAACGAAGTTACTTCCTATGATCCTATGAATTGGGGACAGAAATTACCAAAAGTCCTTGTTTTATGAGAATAAGACCGCATCTGTAAAGCTGTATTATTTTTTAATATGTCCAAATAAAGGAGTAATATTTATTCTCAGGACTTGTATATTAAACAGTCAAAAACATGTGATTATGCCATACTGAAGTCCAGAAAGAGATGGTTTTGAATGAGGTTTCTGTGTATGTTACTGAACAAAGTTTACTTTATTTGGATAAACACTATACCATTTTATTAATTTTACACTTTCATGAGCTTGTTCTCATACATACGGTCTTCTGTCCAGATGTCTCTGCTTCTCACTCCAGGTTTTAATGACTCCAGTCCATTTCATGCTGAAGACTGGTAGTCTTTAGCCTTTAAGAAAGGAAATAGCATGTTCTAAAATATGAAAAGTACTTGTCTTCTAATAAAGGTTCTCAATTATTGTGGAATTATCATCTGAGATAGTCAGTAAAATCTGGTATTAACTGTGGTAAGCAATTCTTCCATTGCTTTCTATCAACAGTCATCAAATCTAGTAATAATTTCTCCATTGAAAAAGTGGTAGTTCTAAGTGACAAATTTAACAACTATACACCATGGAGGGACTCCTTCCTTAGATTTCTCACAAAAGTGCTAACTAGGGTCTCTCTCTCTCTATACCAGAAGACGAGCTGTCTTCAGGGTTTAACACTTTGGGAATCCAGCTGGTGACTGTTTTCTACCTCCATTTTCTCAGACACACCATATATTCTTGAATGTCTCCTTTTCCTTGTTTTCTAGGTCATCCCTATTATCCAGTAACAGTATTACTGTAAACATTCATAGTGATTTTTCGTACTCGCCAGTCTACTTAAACAAATTTCAATAATGTGTATGTGCACATTTTGTTGTCGGATCATATTGTCTCTCGGTGCTCTGATTTCCTCCCACATTCCAAAGATGTGCACTAGGGGGATTAGACACTCTAAATTGTAAAATAAAAAAATAAATAAAAGGTATGTGCGAGTTGTATGGAAGAATAGCCATGGTCAGGCTAACCCCTAGCAGTGTTAAACGATTGCACTAGGTTGTCACTGAAGTGATCCAAACCCCATGTAAAAAATGGGGAGGGGGGTGGGAGCAGTGAATGACGAGTGTGTGTATGTATGAGAGTCCAATTTGTAAAACTGCTTGCTGTGCAGTATATACAGTTGTTTGAAGGTGGTTGTAGACAGGGGTAATCTTTCTGCCTCTGAGGTGCAGTGACTTTGCAATTGAATGCAAGTACTGAAGAATGGGTGGTTGGGGTGTATGATCCTGCATGGGACACATCTTACCCATAATGTTTTTGTAAAACAATGTGCTTTGAATAGGTTCTCAATGTTTGGTTTGCAGTTGGTTTGACTAACATCAGTAAACCTCATTGTGTGGTTATCCACCTCAGTCACTATGAAGGTCAGTTTTCTTTGCACTGATTTTTTTTTTTCCAAGCTTTCCAGCAAGAAAAGTATCAAAACAGAACACAGCATGCTGGTTACAGCAGATAAGCACACTGAACAGATGTTGCAGAAAACATGGAATAATGAGGTAGGTGTACACCAAAGCAGGACACAGCTTCCAGGCAACCAGTTTATTGTGAGAAGGATCCAACCCCCGTCTAATGTGGGGAGGGTGGGATTGTCTGTGGGGGACAATTTTGTTAAAAGATATCCCTCTAAAGATGACTGAAAGAAGGAATTGTGAAAGACTGGATCCCTTTATCAGTCAGCCTTTGAAAGTAATCATCTGGTCTGTAGTCAACTTGTTGGCAAAGGTTGAACAGTGTCTTAAATCACAGGAGCTAGCTGTAGTGGGTAACCTTAAATAGTATGATTTGCCAGATTTTAGGATCATTTAGTAATGGTTCCACCTTGGTGTTGGGAGCCAGCATACATTTTGCAGTGCTGGAGAGCTGTGATGCTTTCTCCCAGAATGTGGAATAAACTAGCAAATTGAGTGTAATTCGCAACAGGTTAGCATTGGGGGTCTGCTTCACTTTTACTTGAAACTGTATTGTTGACATGTTGTTTTTCTTGATGGATTCTTGAGAATTTGTAATACCTTTCTCTCTCTACACAGGTATCTGCCAGATATACTTAACTGTTAGTAGAACTGCTGTTAAAGGGTCCTGGTTTTGCAGCTGATATGGTAATTTCGGGACCTTTGTTACATTGGAATAAGTTTGCTTCCTTTCAGCTGTTTTAAGACTTGGAAGCCAATTAGGGTTCAGTGTTGGTCTTCCATTTCGATAAGTACCATTCTATCAGTTTTGTGCTACAAGCCTAACTCTCTTATTACAGTCTAAAGTTGTTGACTATTAAAATAATAACATGCAGCTGTTGAAACGTACAGTCTATCTCTGTCTTGGAGGATCTGCTCAGTCTGTGTCCGTATCAGAAGGGTCAGGAGCGCACACTGTGGTTCATACTCGAGGCTTTATCTTGTGGCACATGTCAAGCCTCAGCAGTTGCCATCACTGTTAAAGGGTTTCAAAAGGAAAATCTTCCTTGTCAAGTTATGACTGTCATTTATAGTGCATCTCGTAATCTTTAACCTTTACCAGGCTCTGACTGTTTTAGGTGAGTGTTATCCTTGCCATCTTGTTTATAAACACAGACCATCCCATTTCAAAGTTGTGTATCTTGGCCAGTCTTTCTAGTAACTCTCACTAGTCCATCTAGTTCCAGTCTGGCTTACAATACTGAAGTTGGCTTGTTTTTACAGATGCAGTTAATGATTTGCTTGGAAATTCCATTTGGATAGTGTGGGTTTCTGTGTCCCTGTAGCTTCATGTAAACTTGTTTTTAGAATGTATCAGTTTTTTTTCTCTGTGTGTTGTACTTTCGATAAATGTAGTCTCCTATGATCACAGTTTAAAGGCAGTTAAGGGATAGTGAAATTGTGTAGATTATTTAAAGATATCTGTTTGATCTGGTGGCCTTAGAAATCCAAGTGTTTTAAAGGTGTAAATTTTACCTGTGATAACATTTATTCTAGTATGGTGTAGGTAGACTATGCTTTAATAACTAGAAGATAGTTGATTGGCCCTCAAAATTTGTACTAATATCCATATAGATATTTTCTAGCAAAACTATTCTCAGCAATGATGCCATTGGTGTTTAGTTGTCTTTGCTTGGAACACTAAACTTCAGTGTGCTGCCCATTTTGGGGGAAATGTTTTAGATGTTCTTCATTCCACATTGCTGCAGTCCTAACTATTGGGTAGTCCGCTGTCCAGTCGGCCCGAATACCAAAGTATATGGCTGACGTCGGTCAGGGCGCATTAGACTGACGTCAGTACGTCAGGGTACTAATGCGCATGACCGACGTCATATCCTCAGTCTTTTTTGCCGCATGGTCCGATGCAGAAGCAATTTTGCGAGTGCAGGTTGGCGTTCTGAAAGTTTCTGAAGTCAGAGTTTCAGACCGAATCAAAGTTGGCTAAGTACCCCGTTGGGGAATATTTTGTTTTCTTGCCTCAGTATTTAACCGGATGTCAGAAAAAGTGAATAACTGTATTTCTTGTGGGAAACAGATACCTCATAGGGATTACCATACTTTGTGTATACCTTGTTTAGGGCCTGAGCACGACGTTGTTGGATGCCGCTCTTGTGCTAGATTTAACAAACGCACTATTAAGAGAAGGTTAGACTGTGCCAGGTTAGTTTTTGGGAAGCGTTGTAATTATAAAATGCCGTCGGATGCTCCGACGCCCGCCGCCAAAAAGCGCAAGGACAAAGCAGCAAGGCCTAGAGTGGAAGAACCGACAGTCCCAGACGTCGGTTCTTTAGAAGGCCCAGTGGAGCCGGAGGTTCTGCCAGGAGTTTCTTTGGAGTCTCAGGGAGAGACTTTACTGTTACAGGATGTATCCTCTCAGGAAGTAGGCCAGGCTGAGGGGGCTTCTCGGGTGGCTGTTCTTCCCTCTCTTCCTAAGGTGGTTAGAGCCTCCCCTTCTGTTTCCAAGGCTTCTTTGAGAGGCAGGCCAAGTTTAGCTTCAGTGGGGTTTCTCCTAGTGCTTCAGGGTCTTTGCCTAAGAAACATATGCTTAAAATGGCAGAGGATTTGATTACTATGATTAGAGGTTCTATGCCCCCTCCTGATAAGAGGCCTAGGGTGGAACCTGAGTTTGAGAGTTTTGAGCAATGTTCGAGGCTTCTGAGTCTTCGGCTGAAGACTTGCAGGAGTATCCTCCTTATTCTGATTCTGATGTGGATGATTCTACTCCTTCAGCTTCTCCTCCTGAGGATTTTTCATTTTCAGAGACTCTGCATTCCATGAGGGAGCATTTTAAATGGGAAGGTCAAGATTTCTCTGATTCCAGGAAGAGGCTTAGGGAATTGTTGTTTTACCCCAGCATAGGCCTTTAGCTATACCTCCTGTTCTGAATGTGGTGGAAGATGTTGTTGCAGAGGCTTCCCTGAATCCTGATTCTTTGCCTGCTGCCCCAGTTAAACCGGATAGGTACTATAGGGTGCCTGAAGCTCATAAGTATCTGTTTAAGAGTCCTAGGGCAGACCCGAAACTGTCTCTCAGGGGCCTAAAGGTGTGAAGGCCTCTGTTGTTAAAAATCCTGTTCCTCCTGATAAAGAGGCAAGGGCTTTGGATAGATGGGGAAAGAAAGTGTATACTTCTTCCACTTTAGCCATGAGGGCGTTGAATTGTCAGTTTCACATGTTAAAATATCAGAATTATCTCCTTTCACAATTGAAATCTAAGGTGGATGCTCTGGCAGAAGGTATTGAGTGTAAAGAGTTGCAGGATTTAGTTCATGTGTCTGAACAGGTGGGTAAACATTCCTTGCAGTGTGGTTTTGATGCTGTGCAGGCCTCCTCGAGGGTGGCTGCCACTGGTTCTGTTCTTCGTAGGCACGCCTGGTTGAGAGATCAGAATTTAGCTGAGCATGTTAAAACAAGGATTTTGGATGCTCCTTTACAGTCTGATGTGTTGTTTGGTTCGCCTGTGGAAGCAGTTTTAAAGAAAATGGAGGACAAGGCTAAGTCTATGCAAACTGTTAAGGATTTTTTGCAGGTGCAGCCTCCGAAGTTTAGTAGAAATTGGCCTACTAAGGGATGGACTTATCCTGCTTATGATTCCCAGTCTAGGGGTAGGTCTAGACGTGGTAGGGGCAGAGCTCAAGGTTCTTTTAGGCCTAGGACAGGGAGTTCCCCTGCTCAGACTTCTGGTGAGGGCAGGGGTCAGTCCTTTCGTAAGCAGACCCAATGACCTGCCTTTTCAGCTGCCAGTACATTCTCGCCTGGCAGCACCTTTGGGAGGAAGGCTGTCTCTTTTCAAAGAAAATTGGGATTTAATTACCCAAGACAGATGGGTTCTGGATATTATTCACCACGGTTACAGGTTTTATTTCCATACCTTGCCTCCTTTCAAAGGCATGCCAGACATTCCTCCTCTACAAAGAACAGAGGCTCACAAGCAAATTTCTCTGTTGCTCCAAATAGGGGCCATTCAGCCAGTTCCTGTGCCAGAAAGGGGCCTAGGATTTTATTCTCGCCTGTTCCTAGTACCAAGAAGGGGAACACGTGGAGACCAATTTTGGATTTATCTATCCTCAACACTTATCTGGACATTCCCAAGTTCAAAATGTTGACGTTACAACAGCTTTTACCTCTGCTGGGCAAAGATCACTGGATGGTAACTTTAGATCTCAAGGAAGCTTACCTTCATGTGCCTATAAGACTAAGTTGCAGGAAGTATCTGCGTTTTCGAGCTGGAAATTCTCATTATCAGTTCTCTGCATTGCCCTTTGGCTTATCTACTGCCCAGAGTATTCACAAAGGTTCTGGCTCCAGTGATAGCTTACTTCAGGCTAAAAGGAATTCAAATCTATCCTTACTTGGACGACTGCCTGATTCTGGCTCAAGAAAAGGAAGACCTTCTACAGCATTTGGAATATGTCATAGCAGTGCTCAGATGCCTAGGGTATTCTGTGAACGAAATAAAGTCCAGTCTAGTACCCTCTCAAGACATGTGCTTTCTGGGTGTGAGACTGAATACAGCAGCCCAGATGGCCTTTTAACCCCGGACAAACAAAAGAATCTTTCCAGTTACTTCCATCAACTATCTCTTCAGTCCGGGCTGACTGCAAGGACAGTCCTTCAAGCCTTAGGGTTCATGGCATCTTGTATTCTGGTGCTTCCCAATGCCAAACTGCATATGAGGAAGCTGCAATGGTATCTCAAAATGTATGGACACAGCACTGCCAGGATTTGGACACTGTCATTCAAATAATACCTTGCATTCAAAAGGAATTTTTGTGGTGGGCTCAGGAATGTCACCTAAACAAGGGACTCTCTGTGACCCGGCCAGAGGCGAGTCAGATTCTAACGACAGATGCCTCAGACATTGCTTGGGGAGCTCATCTAAATGGAAAGTGGATACAAGACAAGTGGCCTGCCAGACTACAGCATCTACATATCAACATGAAAGAGATGTTAGCAGTCCAGTTTGCATTAATGGCTTTCAAGGAGTTACTTCTTCCAGGGCAGGTGTTGATTCTAACAGACAACACAACTGTCATGTGGTACATCAACAAACAAGGGGAACGCATTCTTACCCATTGTGCAGGCAAGCAATGATTTTATGGGAGACTGCGCTCAGCTTGCAACTAACTCTTCAGGCAAGGTTTCTGCCGGGAGCGCAGAACTCCTTAGCAGATGTATTAAGCAGACAAATCATGGATCCCCACGAGTGGAAACTGGATCTTCATGTATTTCAAAATTGACAGTGTCATGGGGAACTCCAGACATAGATCTGTTCGCTTCTCCACTAAACCACCAGCTGCCAAACTTTTGCACAAAGAGGTTTCATCACACAGCTTGGAAAGTGGATGCTCTTTCTTTCAGTTGGAAAAATCTTCATGTGTATGCTTTTCCACCTCTGCCTCTTCTACCAAAGGTGCTTCTAAAGGTCAGACAAGACAAGCCAAGGATGATTTTAATAGCTCCAGATTGGCCTCGGCAGCACTGGTACCCATTACTGAGGAGTCTGGTAAGGAAGCCTCCATGGCCTTTACCCTTGATTCCACACCTGTTGTCTCAGAGGGACGGTCACCTGCTCAATGTCAAGCTTCACTCTCCATCTAACAGCCTGGCATATTCTGTTTTGAAAGACAGCAGGTCTCAACTTCCTCAACAAGTTTTAAATGTGATTATGGAAGCCAGAAGACCTAGTACAAGGAAAGTGTACGCAGAAAAATGGAAGAGATTTTTATTTTGGAGTGCAGCAAACAATTTGGAGATTTCTGAGCCTAATTTGAGTGTGGCTCTTCAATATCTTACTGAGTTATTGGACAAAGGTTTGTCTTTCTCTTCCATTAAGATTCATGCTGCAGCAATTTCAGCTCACTATGATTGTGACCCACCATTGTTTTCGCATCCTTTGTTCAAGCAATTTCTTAGAGGGGCAAAGAATATAAGACCCCCACGTAGAGCTCCTACTTCTGCTTGGGATCTCAATTTTGTGTTGGAGAAACTTACTCTACAACCTTTTGAGCCTGTGGCTACTGCTGAATTGAAATACTTGTCATGGAAGACTGCTTTTTTGTTGGCCATTACTTCTGCAAGAAGGGTTTCTGAGTTGCAGGCCCTTATGGCGGTAGAGCCTTTTTTGATTTTTCATAAGGATAGGGTATCTTTACGTACTAATCCTTCCTTTATGCCTAAGGTGGTTTCTAGTGTGGCTTTAAACCAAACTATTCATTTGCCTACTTTTTATGCAGATCCCCAAAATAAAGGGGAAAAGATTTTGCACACTTTAGATGTACACAGGCAATTGCGTTATTATTTGAGCAGGACTAAGGATTTTAGGCAGTCTCAGCAGTTGTTTGTTTCTTTTGCTTTGAGTTCGCAGGGCAAGCCTGTGTCAAAACAAACTATTTCTAGGTGGATTGGGTTTTGCATTGCATTTTGTTATTCCCATCATGGCAAGGAGATTCCAGCTGGGATTCGGCCTCATTCCACTAGGGCTACTGCCACTTCAACAGCATTTCTAAGGGGGGTGGCAACTAAGGATATTTTGGAGGCAGCTACTTGGAGTTCAGTGCATACTTTCTCTAAGCATTATCACCTTCCTCTCTACTCTAAGTCTAGGGCTGGTTTTGCCACAGCTATTTTGCAAGGCATGTTGTCAGTTCCTGCTTCCTTATGATTTGCCAGCCTCCCTTACCTCTGCTTTGGGATTCTACCCAATAGTTAGGACTGCAGCAATGTGGAATGAAGAACATAGTACAGTTTTGTACCTACCATAAATGTAGATGTTCGAGGATCCACATTGCTGCAGTCCAATTTACCCTCCCTCCTTCCCTCTGTGTTTAGGGGTGGTTGTGTAGGTGAGGTTATATTCTGGTAATTTTGTATATATTGTACATATTTTTGGTGCAGGTATGTTTGGAGTTTTTGGTTTTGACCTTATCTTTTCAGGGTCTTCTGACATCTGGGGCAAGAAAAGACTGAGGATATGACGTCGGTCATGCGCATTAGTACCCTGACGTACTGACGTCAGTCTAATGCGCCCTGACCGACGTCAGCCATATACTTTGGTATTCGGGCCGACTGGACAGCGGACTACCCAATAGTTAGGACTGCAGCAATGTGGATCCTCGAACATCTACATTTATGGTAGGTACAAAACTGTACTTTTTTACAACACCTAGATCAGTCTCATTTGTTCCTGTGGCTTTCTTTGATCATGAAACGCTGATCAACCTTGTGCCTTTTATGGTGATGAGATTATGCTGTCCTTACATTTAAATATACTGTGCTCAGGAGCAATAGGGATCATGCCTCACTTCTGTGTCTTGTATTATTGAACTAATAATTTTCGTTGTAGATTCTCGTGTTATTTCTCTGCAAATGTGTATGGGCTGGTAACTGTGTAGTCTGATTTTACATATTGTTCTAACTTCTCTTCTCTGAGGTAGAAAGGTGATCTGCAATGCTGTAATTTTTTTGTACCTTTGTGATATGGTGCCCTGCTCACTTTGCCGTCTTCCTTAATTTTGGTTCGGACATGAGGTTATTAAAGGTGGTTTTCAATAATTTGTCATCTGTTAGCAAGGTGAATTCTTTTCTGAAGAGTCTGAAATTAAGTGTTCAGATGACTGCATTATTCCTAGTGGCTTTTCAGCTTGGGAGGTTATTTGGAACGTCTCTGGGTTTGCTGTCTTCCTAATCTTAGATGTTATGTACTCCTATCTTGCTGTAGTTCTTGCTGGATGGGTTCGGAGGTGATTCTCTACTACGACTTGGCCGATACTAAAGCTCGAGAGCTTTTACTGGCTCAAGGCTATCCCCTATCCCATGGTGCATCATGGCAATTCCCCATATCTTGTTTGCCATGAAAAATTCACGGTTGTCTTACTGGCTCGTTGGCCAAGTAAATTTTTTTTTGATAATTTTCCATACTTTTCACCTTATTTCTTCACTTTTTCTATTAGCTAGTGTTTTCCTATTATCTCAGTGATTGTAGTGGGTGTTCCCCTTACCTTAAGGATTGTATGGCCCGTTTCAGAGGGCCGTAGTTGCCCGTTTAAATTAGAGGGCTTTTCCTCTGAGTGCTAGTCTTTTTCTTTTATATAAAAAAAATGTTTTTTCTCTTCTCCTTAGATAGTTCTGATGGGTTGTTGTTTTTTCTTATTGGTAGAAAGGTCTAAAGATAAGGACAGATAACATAAAGAACACCTCCCTTCTGGTTTTAAAAAAATGCAACAAATGTTCTCAAAAAATATCATTGACTGACAGTCACACCAGCTGTGTATACTGTCTTGGAGAGGCTCATTTACAAGAACCCGGTACTTTGTCATGCCTTTAGTACTAGGGTTCTTAATGAAATGAAGAGAAAACTAATAGAGGACTTATAGCTAATTACTTCCAAGAACAGCTGGAACAAGGTCAAACAGTCCCCAAGACTCAGAAAAGGAAATCTCCATCTGTTCCAGCTTCGGAACCATCTAAGAAAGCTAAAGCGACAGAGCTGAAGAGTTCTGGCTCTGATTCTGCTTCTTCTGTATCTGTGCCCTCTGTTTCATCGGCTCCCACATCCGCTTCGGAACCTGTCCCTCCTGCTTGGAGTCGACCTTCCGTTTTCTCGGAGCAGAGGTCTTCTTCGGAGCGAGGTGGTAAGGCTTTTGAAGTGATAGAGAAAGCTTTGTCGAGTCATAATGCCTTGCCTTTGGACACGATGTCCCTCCAGCAGCCGGTAGCAACCTTTTCTCCCCCACCTGCCCATAAGCGTAGGGAACCAGAGGCCCAGGGAGCCCTCATTGGAGCTGTTCCCTCTTTCGAAACCTCCCCAGATTATGCCACTGGAGAGGTCCCTCAGAAGAGACTTTGTAAGAGGGAACACATGGACTCACCTGAGTCTGTCACTTCGGGCACTGATTTGGATGAGTCAGAAGGGTCCCCAAGATCCCCCTCTGAGGATTTCTCTCTTGTGGACATGCTTGAAATCCTTAGAGGGGTGATTAGAAGACCTCTAACCCTACTAAGGATGAATCAGTGTACCTTGAGGCCTTTGGTGCCTGACCTTCCACCTCCTGGGTGACAATGCCATATGACTAACTTTTAGGGGGTCATATCCCAGAAAACTTGGACCTCCTTGGACACAGTGGAACCTGTCCCAAAGAGGCCAAACAAATTTATGACCGCTCCAGAAGACAATCTTTTCTATCCAAGTGAGTTCCTGTAGATGCTATGGTGGGAGCAGCGGCCACGAAGAAGTTGTCAGAGAAATCTTCAAATATCCATCCTCCTAATATAGTCTAGGATGATGGGTAGGTATGGAAAGTGTACCTTTTCTTCAGCGGCATTTACCTTACAATTGCTGAATCACTTGTCCCAATTTACTGACCTTCAAAGGGATCTCCTGAAGGAGTTTGGGAGATGCCCTTCAGGGTTCAGTAGCTTCAGGATCCACTGACAAGGTATCTGCGCAGCTTTCCACCCATACCTCTATTGCTAACTCCTCCATGAGGCTGATTTCATATGCAGTTGATGGAACGAGCAGGGCAACTGCAGCAGGGATCTCTTGGAAGACATTCCTGGATGCATCTATGCAACTTTACGGAAACCCTTAAGTCTTCCTTTACCAACGTCCCTTTGATGGTTCAAATCTTTTTGGACCTCAGGTAAGAGACTTTGACCATGTACGCTCAGGAAGGGAAAACCTTATCTGCTGAGTCCATTTCTCCCTTCCTTCTAGATCCTCTCCTAAGGGTCAAACAGGAGGGAAAATGTGGTTCCATAAATCCCAAAAAAGTTTCCCTCAGGCACAAGGTCAACCCTCCCCTAGAGGCAGAGGGAAGGATATAATGGAAGATGCCGTGCTCGCAGCAGAGGGGGGTCCGCAACACCAGGGTGATAGAGATGCTTTCTCTGATCATCCCTTCCATCTCCCCTGAGGGTTTGCCTGACTGTCTCTGGAGGCAGTTGGGGGTCATCTCTCACTGTACCCAAATGCCTGGCTACAAATTTCCCAAGATCGATGGGTAAAAAATACTTCCGGAGGTTACCTCATTCCCTTTGTTTCCAATCCCCCTGTAAATATGTCTTTACCCAGATGTGCCATCTATTCAGTTAGACCAGACCGTGCAACATCAGAGGTTATCTTGTTGCTTCAAAAAAGTCATCCAAGAAGTCCCCACAGAGCAAATAGGATCCAGAACTTACGATACTTTTTAGTTCCAAAAAAAGACTGGGGACTGGATCTATTCTAGATCTCAGCAAGCTAAACAAGTCTGTAAAATAAAAGTTCCGTATGATCACTTTGCAGTCAATTTTTCCATTTATCGGAAAAGACAATTGGATGCGCTCCATAGATCTTCAGGACATGTACTACCATATCAAAATGGACAGGCGATCCAGAAGACATCTACACTTTTGGCTGGGAGCCAGTCATTTTCAATTTTGAACACTGCGCTTTGGTCTCACTACAGCCCCCAGAGTGTTCAAATGTATGGCTGTGGTAACGGCTCACATGAGACATCAAGGATACCAAGTATTTCTGTACTTAAATGACTGGCTCCTCACTGCTACCACCAAGTAATCTGAGCCAGGGATGAGACACTATCCTTGTGCACCAGATTAGGGATTACAATAAATCTAAAAAAATCTGCCTCATCTCCATCACAGCACATTGTCTTCTTAGGCACTTTCATGGACTCAACCACCATGACAGCAAAACTGACACCAGAAAGGATAGAATTGTTGTACAACAAAGTCAGATTCTTGCTGAAAAAGACAAAGTACAGGCCAGGATAGTTCAAGTCCTAGGGACCGTGGCATCCACCATTCTCTTAGTTCTCCTGGCCTGTCTACACAGGAGTACTTCAGCTTGGGGGGGGGGCATTACCTGGGAATGACAGTCCAAGGTATCTGGCAGGATCACGAGAACCAATTGCACATACGTTCTGGAGATGAGAGCAGTGCTATATGCGTTGCAAGCACTTCACAGTTCTCTTCCCACCGGGACAATTGCGATTCAATCAGACATGTCTCTAGTGTGGTACATAAACAAGCGAGGAGGAACCATGTCTTTACCCACTTTGTCAAGAGGCACAAAGAGTATGGAAATGGGTGATGGACACGCAACGCTTTCTGGTAGAAACGCACATCCCGGGGAAGTCCAGTGTGATAGCAGACAAACTGAGTCAAGCATTTCTGATGCCTCACGAGTGGTCCCTGAAAACAGAAGTTGCAGAAGAGATTTTCAGCAAATGGGGCCAACCTTGCTGTGACCTATTTGCCATGTCCATGTTCAGAACATAATCTAAACACAACTATTGAATTATCAGTATTCTTCCCAAATTGCAGTAATAAATCAGAATACAGACTATACCAATTAATGTCCCCAGAATTCTTCCATTTTACCTGCTCAGGACTAAAGATTTTCAGAAATCGGATCAATTATTTGTTTCCTTCTCTGACAAAAAAAGACTTGCCCATTTCCAAGGTTACTCTGTCTAAATGGCTTTCAGATTGCATCTCATTTTGCTTACAAAAATGCTGGGAAAACTACTACCTGCTAAAGTAAAAGGTCATTCAACTAAGAACCGTATCAGCCTCATATGCCTTCAGATCAAAACTCTCAATTGATACCATTTGTGGAGCAGCTACTTGGGCAAGACCTCATACTTTTGTCACTCATTACAGATTGGATTTGGCCTCCCGGGACAGGTCATCCTTTGGATCCACTGTGCTAAAGAGGCTCTCTGCTTGGGACGCTGTTCCATCCAGCAAGTATTACAGTAAGAGAGGACTACATAACCATAAAGAAGTTATGTACTTACCATAAAGTTCCATGTTTGTAGTCCATCTCGTCTACATTCTTGCTTCCCACCCTACTTCCCCCTTCCTGTATCCTGGAGGAAGTGGTGGACTATCCATTATGCTGTCTGACCTAGTTATAGTTGTCCGTCCACATGGCATGGATAGTAATACAAAAGTACCTTTGTATGTACATAGTTATTGATAGCTTAGTTACTATTATGTATGTAGTTACTTTCTTGCGAACAAGATCTGGGGAATTGCCGTGATGCACTATGGGATAGGTGATAGCCTCGAGCCAGTAAAAGTTCTCAAGCTTTAGTATCGGTCGAGTCGGAGCCGAGAATTGGCTCCGAACTCATCCAGCAAGAATGTAGGTGAGATGGACTACAAACATGGAATGTTATGGTAAGTACATAACTTCTTTTTTTGCTTTGAAGTGAATTTCTGGTTTCTAGGTGGGTAATTGTCATTGCCAGATACAGAGATAGCATGTTATATTTTTAATCTGGAAGTATCATGCTGTTTCTCCTTTTAATCTGCTTCCGTGTTTGCCTTTGATACGATTGAAGTCCTACAAGTTGTGATTTTATGAACATAACTGTTTGGTATTGTATACACCAAACTGCAACTGATTGATTGCTACTAATGACATCCAAGGTTTTGAAACTGAACAAAGCTCTTCAGTTCTCTGTAGTATGTCATTGTCCTATCAATAGTTTGTATTGTTGCATGAATGTAAACTTCAACAAGCATATCTTAAGTATTTTTTAAGAATGTTGTAAAACTACCATTGTTAACTGTACCTATAAGAAAGCTAGTGGAGGATATGATTTGCATCTAGACTGAAGAGCAAGCTTAGTTTTGAATGGTTGAAAACATTACTAACTACCATGCATGCACTTGTATGTCTTGTTTTACCAACATAGCAAAGTAGATGCAAGCCAGAAAGGACTAAATATGGCAACACTGCAAGAAGGTTAATCATTTGCATGTCTACAGCACTGACATATTCACATATTATAGCTATCATTTTTAGTGTATAAAGAGTGTTGTGTGATGACCTACCACTGCCAACCATTAATCAAGGAGCCTCAGTCCTCACCACTAGCAACAGTGGGGTACATTCATTAAGAGGGTAACATGTACATACACATTTCCAGATGCCACTCTCTGTATCGAGTGCAATTTCCCTTATGAACACACACAGACCACAGTCAGTCCAAGGCTGGTTACTCCCTCTTTCTCCAGTTCCCCAATAAAACACACAAGCAAGATCTCAGCTGAGTGAGTAAACAAAGGCCTCCAGCACCCTCTCTGTCCAACCAGTGCTTAGTGCCCCTGCCCAAGTAGCTGACACACACTGAGGTTTAATTTATACACTCTCTCTCACACACACACCTGAGAGAGGCTGGCACAGGTTTACTAGCTGTGTCCCCTTCTACCCAGACTAAGGTAGTATCCACTGCCACCAGTCAATCCTCAACAGCTACTTTAAGGCTCTTAGCAAAGGGTGTCCAATCTTACTGTGTAATATTACTAATACAAATGGTAGTTTGACCAAGAGCAAGGCTATTAGGAGTGGCTCACACAGTGTCGCCAAATAAATATGCAAGTACTCTTAAAACTTAAAATCTCTAGAGATCAGCAACAATGAAAGGTTTAAATATGTTTAATAATAAAAGAACAAGACAATACTAATTATATATTCACAGTGGCATCAGAGTTCAAAACCACCTGAAATATTTAAAATAATATTACAATACAGACTTGCACAAATAAAGAAAAACATCTAAACTAAGCTTTACTATATTCCTGACCATATCTGAGAGTTGTACTGTTCCCTAGAAACTTCATTAGAGCAAGGCAGATGTGGTGAATGTCTTTTCTTGTTGTCAGGTCCAAGACCAAATGCAGAATACTCTCACTAAGAGACTCTGCAAATTAATATCTAAAATATTACTGCTGGGATAGCTTGCAGAATGACATAATTGTCATCTGACTTTTAGTTCTCATGCAAAACCCCCACTGTCATAAGCTGGTAGTATTTAGCATCTACCTAAAAATATACAGACAAGGGTTTTTGCTCAGATCTTTGGCAGATGCTGGAAGCCATTAAACAATTGCATTCCTTCATGCTTCAAAAGTAGTAATTAGTTCACTCCAAGGGCAATACAGAAGGCTTCCTGGTACAGACTGTGTGTCTAGCTGCATTGAAAAGAGCCTCTTTACTGCATAGCCTATAAAGTAATTTCAGATTTTTTTCTAAAGTTTGCTGGACTGAGGTTAACCTCCTGTATTCCAGTCTCCACTGTTAAATTATATACATTTAAACAGTTACAATAATGCATGTACATTTCTGTTGTCTTCCAGTCTGGCACACTGGTTACATTTCAAACACTGCACCTTTGCAAATATTATTTCAACACGCGTCTGTACAAGCAGTTTGATATACACATGACATGCAGTTCTAATACATTTTGTAATAAAAGTATCTTGTATAAATCATTTTGATATTCACCAATGACATATACTTATTTAAAGGAGATACTGCCAGCACATTAGGATATTAGAAATTACATGATTACGTATGGTAAATGTATTGATGTGGAGATGGACCCTAATCTGTTGCAAAGTATTATTATAAAGTCAGAGTTTAAAAGCACCTGCAAGCAGTCCTATAGCTAAATCTAGTTACTCTATGGAGTTCCTTGATCTGGTCTTTCACTCAAATGCAAGTTGAGTGGAAAAAAACAAAGCTTTTCTTCTCAAACTTTAGCTAACCACTTGCTAGAAATATAACATATCTAGCTTGTTACAGTCTGTTGGTTAGTCTGACCCCTTAACAGCTTGCACATTAGGCAGCCACCCCTTTCTCCTTACCTTCTTGCATCTTTGCATGCAAGAGCACAGCAAGTATGGACTTGTTTAGAAGTATGCAGAAGTTCAAGTAAGCCATACAGACTGAACATTAATACTGATAAAGCTACATGTCTGGACAAATGCATAGGTGATTAAGTTTTGTGGGTTATGGCACAATTTCAAGAAACCCAAAAGTATAAGAATTGAGTAGATGCACAAAACAGATTAAAGGCACTGTAGAGATTTGCATGATAAAATGGTTTACCAGTCCAGGATTTAATAAAATAATTTAATAATTTCGATCAGAACACACACAGCAGCTTTATAAAATGCACTAAACACAACAAAACAGAAAATGCTAAACTGAATCAGTGTTTTTCATCCTTCCATAGGACTTCCTCACAAAACTGAATCAACTTAATCCTTCTTTTTATACTTTGTTCAATAAATCCATCCCCTCATTATTTAGGCAATAAATCAATTAGCTGTATAAAATAAGAATAAAAACGCACTACCAATTATGTACATTTTATAGATGTATCTAAATTTAAAATGTATTATTTTCACATACTGATAAAAATATATCATTATCCTATAGTATAAAATTTAAGTTTCATAAACCGTTACAATTAATAAGCAACATTGTTGAACAGTATTCTTCATTTTAAGAGTGAAATAGGAAATGTCTTATACTACCCTTAAATGGTCGGCCTAGTATATAACTTGATAGTTTTAAAAAACATTTATAATATTATTTAGGCACTTTCTCCTCTTATTCCTATTTACTTAACCCAGATATTTTTTACAGTTTCCAACTATAAAATTTGTAAAATCTTAACCCACTTGCTTTATTAAAAATCTAAAACCATGTACAATAAAAACTTGTGTAACGACATTTTTGTAGTCTAGCTGACCTCTGTTTTAAAATGTGTACTAAGGAGATATTAAATCCTAGGGGTGTGTTGGCTTCCAATGATAACTGCCAGTATGTTTCCTGGTATTCTATTTTGTTGTCCCATGGGTTCCCCTCTTGGGTGTTGTGGAACTTTTCAACACAAAAAAATGTTGTATTTTGAAGTATGCTTGTACAGGGCATTTGTAATGTCTTTTGTTTTGCTATCATAGAAATATTCATATATCCTAAGCTTCAAGCCCCTTTCTGTCTTCCTTCCATAAAAATCTAAATGGCATTTACACTGAGCTAAATATATCCCTTTACTGTTACAATATGTGTATTCTTGGCTCGTGTATACTTATCCCTACTTGGTATATAAATACGTTCACTGTTGCTAATATAGTGCATTGGGTGTGTGTTCTACATTTATATGTACCTTTCCTATTTCTCACAATTCCATTACTTTTTGTTGATCTGTTTCCAAAATGTTTTTAATATAACTTTTCTTGCATGTGAATTTTATAGGCTGTTTATATATCCCCTGTAGATCCGACAAACTTGCAAATATTTCCCAGTTTTTAATAGTAATATTTTTAATGATATATGCATCATTGTTATAATTCCTTACAAATGCCTCTGTGTAAGCTGGCCTTTACCGTTTTTCCACTCTTTGCTTGAGGTTTCCATCATTATCATTATTTATATTTTGTCTTCAAATTAATGTCCGCATTTCCCAGAATGGGAGTATATTTATCTCTTCATCCCTTCATTTATTTCTTTAATACCCTCAACTTTATAAATGAGGTTTTCTCTCTCAAAACCATTTATTTTATTGTAAAACACTCATCTTCAAAGTCTTCCTTTTCTGAGGTCATCCTCAATATTCTAATAAACTGACCCTTTAAGATACTATTTTACTAATGTGCATACCCCTATAAAAAAATATAAATACGAGATTGAAAAAGTATCTTTCCTAAATGTAGATTTTAGCTATTCCCGTAGAACAGATGAAGACCTTGAATTTTCCTTAAGGAACCTTTGTGGTTTCTCCAATTGCTGTAGGTCCTTAGAAAGGCACATACCACAAGGGGCACTGTACTCCATTACTGGCCTGAGGAGGGAAGAGTACAGGGAGGTAATGACTTTTTGCCTTTACTTATGAGATAAGCAATATAGAATGCCGTTCTTGCCACTGCGGGGACATGGTGGTTATAGGTAAGGTTGCTGTCAACCTGTGTGCCCAGATCTCTTTCAACTGAGTACGTATATAAGGTGTTGCTGTGGTAGTTGGCAGGAACATCACTTTTACCAAAAGGAATGATACATTTTTTGCAGTGAGTAGAAGGCCATGACTTTAGTACCAGTCATTTAAGACACTCTAGTAGGATGTTGACATCATTTGGAGATTCTGTTACTTCTCCCAGTTTGCAGTCAGCAAACTGGCAGCCACAGACCTTTAGTTTTTTCTTCTACTTCAGAGAAAGATTCCAAACAGTATTGGTAAAGGACTGATCCCTGTGGAAACGCCACTGATTACAGGTCTGCTGTTGGAGGTGGGATTCCCCCATTTTTGCTGAGTTCTATCAGTGAGCCGGTTAGCGAGCCATCTAATGATATAAGGGTAGATGCCTAGTTGGTTGAGTTTGTCAATGATGCCAGAGTGGGGGATAGTGTCAAATGCCTTGGCTAAGACCATGTAGGCTGTATACACAGATTTCCCCTCATCCGGCCTTGGTGACTATCTCAAAGAAGCCCATTAGGTTTAACAGGTGTGATCTCCCTGTGACAAATCCAAACTGAGTAGGGTCAAGTGTTTGGAGATTACCTGTATCTTTGTTGATAATGTCCATGATGATTCACTCCATGGCCTTGCAGATAAGACTGGTCAGGCTAATAGGCCTAATAGGGATCAGTAGAACCACCACCACCTTTTTGCAAGGGAATAACTGTGGCTGTTTTCCGTTCAGCTAGTATGAAGCTGGTGCTTAGACTATGAAAAGAGTATGCAATGATGTTGCTAATTCATATTGGAGCCCATGTAGGATGCAGCCTGGGATGTTATCTGGTCCCATAAAAGCTGTGGGTTTGGCCTTGGGAAGGGCATTTATGACCTGCTGTTTAGAGATGCAAGGTAGGGGAAAGTTGGTAGGGATGTTGTGGGGTACGTGTGGCAAGGACAGAGGAGTGAAGTTTTCACAGACTCTGGCCAACAGGTTATCTATGTCCACAGGCTCAATATATGTGGTATCATTAACTACCAGTTCTGCACATATCTTGGCCTTTCCTTTTAGGCAAGGGATGTAGCTATAGAATGCCATGTTGTTGTCCTTTGTTGAGGAAGCTAATTTGGACTTGTAGTTTGCTTTGGAGGACTTCACAAGATGTCTTATTTGCTTATTTAAGCTGCAGAGGGTGTGTTTCCAGTTTAGGAGGGCTTGCTCCCTCTTACTCTTGGACAACAATTTTTTCCTCTTATTGTAAAGCTTATTAATGGTAGTTGTCAACTAGGTAGGTTGGCTCTTCCTTGACCTTGTTTTGGTCCTATCCGGTATGGCTGAGTCAGCGATGTTAATACAGGTGTTTCTATAAAGCTTTGGTGTAGAGCTCTGCATAGTTGCTAGTCCCATCTGAGGGAGGAGGTGCAGTGAAGCTATTTGTACTATCCCATTAGAGGTTATAACCTGCTTTGTAGAATTTTTTAGCTTAGTTGCTGTGGAGTGGGCTTAGGTGTGATACTTGCTTCAAATGAGACCAATTTTGTTCGATCTCACCAAGGGCGACCTTGTAGTGGGGATGCTACAGTGGTCCCCCATATTGGTGACAACCAAATCCAGGATGTTGGCACCCCTTATGGGGGTGTCAGCCAGCTGTTCCAGGGCATTGAAGTTAAAGTCGAGGAACCTTTGGACAAATGAGTTTGAGCACAATTAATTTACCCATTCAATGGATGGGTAGTTAGTCATCCAAAACCATGGTGTTTAGATCTATCTTCATGGACTAGAGTAGGTCCAATTAGGCAGAGTGGGTGTCCTGATTCATGGGGGGGGTGGTCCTGTAACTGGCAATGACTTGAATGGGTGTCCTGCCAACAGTTAATTGCACCTGAAGTGTCTCCAGGGAGTCATACTGTTAAACCAATTTGGAGGTTTATTTATCTTTAATGAATATTGATACAACACCTCCTTCAGTTTTGACGCCTTCAGTTTGAGGTCTGAATATGTGGAAGGAGGTGTAATCCAGTATGGCTGGGGGTGTTGTCGACAGCCTTGAACCGGATTTCTATGACTGCACAAATGTCTGCATCTTCCAAGGTGAGGACAGATTTCAGTGAGTGCAGTTCATGTTGAGGCTCCTAGCATTTAACAGCATAACCTTGAAGTTGTTTTTAGATGGAGTTTTTAGGTTGGGAATTTGTTCTTGAGACACTGCCTAAAAAAGGCATTATGGGGGTGGCAAGAACCTTAACCAGTAGCTTAAATCCCAGGGGTAACAGATGAAGTCCATCTCTGACAAAGCATCAAGGTCCGTCAATCATGTTGGTCCCAGGCTGACCTAGTGGATCCCCTTAGAATGACACAAGAAGCTAAGCTAATTGAAGTTGGTCATTTTCTGTTTGTACAGAGGCATCATCTTGGGTGAAGATAAAATGCTGCTTAAGGCTAGGGACATACCTGCCTGCGATGCACAGTCTGAGAACTCTTTCATCTCTGTCTTCATATAGTCCAGAGAGGTGCATCTCGAGTCATTCACACAAACATGGGCTATGACAGAGTCATAACAGTACTTGTTGTTGAGAGACTTGAGTGCATGTGTGATATGGCGTATCCTGGCACCTTACAGACAGCTGACTGTGACCTTTCCTTATCCAGCTTGGTGAGAGGGAGATCAGTGTGTCTCACGATGGAATCACCTATGACTGATGTGTTTGCTTGTGTTTTGCCTTAAGGGTTTGACCGGTGAGACACTAGTGCATGAGCTGTTACGTGTAATGTGTTCTGCAGAGGAAGTATTGTGTAGTATGCTTGTGTTTGGGAGGTCTCTGGTGTTTAGGTATGTTTCTGGTGAGGACCTTTGTATGTGTAGGTATGTGTAATGTGAGCTTGGGTGGAGTAGGAGGTGAGATGTGCATGCTGGCAACCTGCTCACTGTTATATATACTGACTGATGTGTGAGAGCACAGATTCAAGGTTCTTAATGTAGTTGCATCTCTCACAAGTTTGTATGTACTATGATTAGTGGGTTGTTGATGAACATGAGACAGTTGCTACACTGCCTTAGGATGTCTATGTTGACCAAGCTGACTGAAGAAACTGTGGGAAATAGTCCATCCACAGTGAACTGTAAATTTATATGATCAGGAATGAGGTCACACTTAGGAGTGGCTAGTGGGGGGGGAGGTCTGTTGGTACCCCTGAGGCTAGGCTTGGTGTTCACCTGACAAAGCAGGGCTGTGAGAAACTTCTGGAGGACTACAAGCAAAGTTCTAAGGGAAAATGTAATAAACAAAACATTTGCATCTGTAACCACCACTACGTGGCAATGCATGTTGGAGCGCTACATGCAAACAAGTGCAAATGTGGGGCATAAATAACAAAAAATACCCTTTTAACTCTGGCTAGTCAATAAGAATGCTCTCCGAGCTGTAGTCCAATCACCCTCGATTAGACAGGACCCAGACAGCACTCACACAAGGGTGCAGAAGGGCCTTCACCAACAAAGCTAGTTTGAAGTTGATGCTCAGATGTTTGAAAACAGACTCAGAAATAGCAACTTGGAACTGGGCAGTGTTACAGTTGAACTAGCAGAGTGTACAGTAAAATGACCAAAAAATTATTCAGACAGTTCAGTGGAATTCAAATACAAATTAAAAGTTCAGTATTGGAGCAAAAACACACATTTATAGTTAGTTGGAAGCAACAAATGCCTCCGATATTTCAGTATCTCTGTGAAGAGCTGGTTTTAGTGCACAAGTGTTACCAAACTTTGTAGATTCAGCGAGTCTGAATCTAGCCTGTGCTGTAAAATGCAGAAGTTCTAGAAATTAAAAGTGCATAAAATCAGTCACAACAGCAGAAAGCAGTTTAAATAATGCAGCAATTTCCCGCCAGAAGGGTGTAGGCCAGACTCTTCCTGCCACAAGAGTCCAGAGCGCATCCCTCCCAGTGTAAAGTAACTGGTTTCAGAGCCCAGATGCTTAAACCAGAACTAAGACACTTTCAGAATAACAGAACCTTCAACCAGCAATTCCCACATTAGAATGATGTAAGCTATACTCTCCTGCCACGAGTGTCTAGACTAGAAATCCTCCTAATGTAAAATAACTGATTTGGAACCCAAGTTCTGAAAACAGAACAAAGACACTTAGAATAAGCAGCACAATAAGCATCACCCAGCAATTCCCAGCTGAGAAGGACAGAGACTACCCTCTCCTCCCACAAAAGTGCATACCACAAACCACCTTAATGTAAAATAACTGGCCTGAAGCCAAAGTCCTTTAGCTAAAACTATGACGCTTAGAGAACTGCACCAACAGCCTTAAACATGTTTATTTCATCATGGTTTGGTGTTTCCTACATTTTAACACCACTCTGGGGCTATTTACAACATTTTAAATAATTTTATATGGAATTTCTGCATCTGTCCACATGGGGTCTGGCATCTTGAAGTCATTCTGATTGTTTTGTTTGCCTCTAGGTATCCCACAATGCAATACTTTTCTATAACAAAATTACATCACGCAAGCTTCTTTCTTCCTTAAGCTCCTATCACTGCATTGATTTTACATGCATACAATGCTGTCTTTCAGTCATGCCATTCATATAGGTTCATAGGTAGATACTAGGCTGTCTGCCCGAAGGCATTTATAAGCCTAGCCGGAATGTGTTGGCTTTCGCCGCCCCCCTTAGATTAGTCCCCTATGCCTCTGTCTAGCAGAGCCATTAAAGTGATCCCTGGGGTAAACTTGGTTTCCCATCCACTCGTCAAGGTTTCTCGTGAAGAGGGTTGGCGAGGAGTTCTGCCTAATGTAGATTGGAATCTTCTTCCAGCGCATGGGAAGTCTCTGTGACCGGAATCTATCCCTCTATCACATCCTATTTATTGTTGTGGTGAGGTTTAGATCCCTAGAGCGTGTGGCTCAAGGGGATATGGTTTTCTTTAGGTGGAGCATGTCCATCAATTCTGGGTTGGACATGGCCTTGTATGTCAGGCAGAGATCACCTCTGAGTAGGTGGTATGCAACAGAGTACAGCTGGAGTTTCTTCAGTCGAGCTGCGTAGGGCATCTGCTTGAGGCCAGTGATCCTCTTGGTGACGTACTTCTGTGGTCTTTCCAGTTGTTGCAGGTGTCTTGTAAGGTACATCCCAAATAGGGAATTGTACTCTGATGGGTCTGATGAGTGATGCATAGAGGGGCCCAATGACCTCTTTTGATCTGGATGCAAACCCTTTTGTGATTAGGTGGGCCACATAGAAGGATTTTCTAACCACTTTGGCAATATGATTATCAAAGGAGAGGTTACTATCTATTTGGGTTCCCAGATCCCTTATTACATCTTCCGTATTAAGGGGGCTACCACCTATGTAGTAGTTTGTGGGTATTTTGTTTTTTCCAAAGGGGATGACTATGCACTTTATGCATTTAGCTTGAGGCCATGATTTTGACACCAGGTATCTGCCTCAGTGAGGATGTCTGTCAGCCAGAGAGTCAGTTATAGCCCCTAGTTTGCAGTCGTCTGTGAACTTGATCAGTCATAGTCCTCCTGTGCTTGCCTCTACCTCTGAGAAGTATATGCCAAACAGGAGGGGTCCTAGGACTGAGCCCTGGGTAAGGCCACTTATAACCGGTTTAGAGTCAGATTTAGCTCCCGCATCTCTTACCATGTGGGTTCTGTCCATGAGCCAGTTGGCAACCCATCTCGTGACGTAGGGGTTTATGTTCAGGCTGGTGAGCTTGTCTATGATACCTGAGTGGGGAATGGTGTTGAGGGCCTTTGCAAAGTCTAGGTTGGCTGTGTGGACCACCTTTCCCTTGTCTGTAGCCTTGGTAACTGTCTCAAAGACGTCCACCAGGTTTAGGAGGCATGATCTGCCCTTAAAGCTGAACTGGGTAGAGTCCAGTGTTTGGAGGTTTCCAATGTCTCTGTTCATAGGTTCATAGGTTGATACTAGGCTATCTGCCCTAGGGCATTTGCAAGCCTACCCAGAATCTGTTTGGCTTTCACCACCCTTCTTAGATTACTTAACTGTGCCTCTGTATAGTAGGTCACAGAAGATAGCCCATTTAAGGTTAGTTTACCGTGCCTCTGTCTAGCAGTGACACAGAAGAGATCCCAGGGGTAAATGTACAATCTCCCATCCAAACGTCAAGATTCTTCTTGAAGAGGGTCATTGAGGGGCTCTGTCTGACATGGATTGGGATTTTGTTGAAGAGTGAGGGGAGCCTCTGGGATATGAATCTGTCCCTCTAGCATGTTCTATTTATTTCTGTGCTGAGGTTTAAGTCACTGGAGCGTGTAGTTCTCATGGATTTGGATTTCTTGAGGTGGAGCATGTCCATTAATTCTGGGTTGGACATGGCTTTATATGTCAGGCACAGATTGCCTCTGAGTAGACGGTAAGCAACTGAGTAGAGCTGGAGTTTCTTAAGCCTAACTGCGTAGGGCATCTGTTTGAGTCCTTTGATCCTCTTGGTGAGGTACTTTTGGGGTCTTTCTAGTTGTAGCAGGTGTCTGGTTAGGTACATCCCAAATGGGGCATTGTATTCAATTATGGGCCTGATGAGTGATGAGTAGAGGGGCACAATGACTTCTCTTGATCTAGATGTGAACCCCTTCGTGATAAGGTAGGCTATATATAATGTCTTTCTAACCACTTTGGCAATGTGATTGTCAAAGGAGAGATTGCAATCTACTTGAGTCCCCAAATCCCTAATTACTTCTTCCGTACTTAATGGATTACCACCTATGTGGTAATTTGTGAGCACTTTGTTTTTCCCAAAGGGGATGTCTATGCACTTTTTGGCATTTAGCTGTAGGCCATGGCTCTGGCACCAGTTATCAGTCTCTGTGAGACCTTTTTGGAGGATGCTTGTGTCAGCCGGCGAGTCAATTATGGTCCCCAGTTTGCAGGCATCTGCAAACTTGTCAGCCATAGTCTTCCTGTGTTAGCCTGTACCTCAGAGAAATGTATACCGAACAAGAGAGGTCCCAGGACTGAGCCTTGTGGGATGCCACTTGTAACTGGTTTAGAGTCTGACATGGCACCTGCAATTCTGAGATTGTGGGTTCTATCCCTAAGCCAGTTTGCAACCCATCTTGTGACATAGGGGTTGATATTTAAGCTGGTGAGCTTATTTATGATGCCCGAGTGGGGTATTGTGTCGAAGGCTTTTGCAAGGTCAAGGTAGGCTGTGTGGACTACCTTCCCTTCGTCTATGGCCTTGGTGACTGTTTCAAAGAAATTGACCAGGTTCAAGAGGCAAGATCTGCCCTTAAAGCCGAATTGGGAAGGATCCAGTGTTTGGAGGTTCCCAATGTCTTTGTTTATGAATTCCATGATGATACGCTCCATAGCTTTGCAGACCAGGCTAGTTAGGCTTGTAGGGCGATAGTTTCTGGGGTCCGTTGTGGCACCACCTTTACGGAGTGGGACCACTGTTGTAGTACGCCATTCTTTGGGTACATATCCTGTTGTAAGGCTGAGACTGAACAGTGATTTTAAGTGAGGGTTCAGTTCTTCTTTGAGCTCATGTAAAAACGCAGCCCGGGATACTGTCCGGTCCCATTGATGCTGCGTTTTTTGCTTTGGAGAGGGCAGCTCTCACCTGTGCATCGGTGATGTCAGGGAGGCTACACTCTGTTGGGATAGTAATTTGCTCATTTGGGGGGGGGGGCAAAGTTTGCACTGAACCTGTCTGCCAGGATGTTGGCAATGTGTGTGGGTTCAGTGTATTTTTTGTCATTTTGCACTAACTCAGAGCATATGTGGGAGTTTCCATCCAGGTTTCTGACATAACTAAAGAAAGCCGTGTGATTATCTTTAGCGTCTTGTGCAATTTTTCTTTCGAAGCTAGCCTTAGATGATTTTATGAGGGATCGTAGTTTCTTGCTAGTACTGATCAGAGTTGCCTTCCCTTTCAGGAATTTTGCTTTATCATGTAGTAGCTTCCTCCTTCTGTTGTACAGCTTATTTATGGCTGGGGTCCACCAGACAGGTCTCCTGCCTTTGGAGGAGTGTGTCTTGGTTTTATTTGGGATAGCAGGATCCATGCATTCCTGTAGGTAACCATAGAATGTGTTTGTAAAGGATTCTGCGGTTTGGGCCATATTTTCCACTGGCCCTGGGGCTTTGAAGGATTCCACCTTTGTTTTGAGAAGTGGGAAGTTTGCTTTTGAGAAGTTTTTGACCGTGGTTTTCTTTGCTAGGGGTGGGGACGGGATATGGATGTCAATAGTGATTAATTTATGGTCACATCTTACCAATGAGGGGTATACCTCTGGTATGGAACAGAGTCCCCATGTTGGTGATAATCAGGTCCAATATGTTTTCCCCTCTTGTGGGAGTGGTGACCAGTTGTTCCGTACCATTTGAGTTTATAAATTCTAGGAACCGTTGTGCTAGGGTGTTGGGGCTTGAGTAGTGCTCCCAGTCTATGTTTGGGTAGTTAGTCACCCAATATAATGGTGTTTGGAGAGACCTTCATATTCTCCAGTGTCTTCAGGAAAGCCGAGTGGGGTTCCTGAGTTTGGGAGGGTGGTCTGTAGAAGGCTACAAACTGGAAGGCAGTTTGCCCACTGTTAGTTGCACATGGATGGTCTCAGATGCTTCGTGCAGTGCCACTAGCCTGGAGGTATGGGTATCTTTGATGAATATGGATATTCCCCCCTCCTCTTGTGGTTCGGTCCGAGTTTTGGGCTGAAAAGCATGTTATGAGGTATAGTAGATAGTGCTGGGGTGCTCTCGGGAACCTTGAACCAGGTTTCTGTTACTGCACAGATATCTATATTCTCCATACTGAGGAGAGCCTCGAGTGCATGCATCTTGAGGTTTAGTATTCTGGCGTTGAGCAGCATTACCCTTAGTTTCTTTTTCCTTGTGTTGTCTAAGGAGATGGGTTTGTCTTTTGACCTTGCCTAAAAAAGGCGCTATGGAGGTGGCAAGAGCCTTGGCCAGTATTCGAAAACCCAGGGGTGACAGGTGCAAGCCGTCCCTAGCAAAGCAACGTGGCTTGTCGAACATGTCATCCCAGGCTGGCAGACACTGGATCCCCTTTGAGTGACACCAATACTTTAGCCAATTGTTGAAATTGATCATTTTGTCTTTATACTGTGGTATCATTCTTGGTGAGGGTAAGATGCTACTCAAGGTCAGGGTCATACCGGCCTGGGCCACATGATCAGAGAGCTCCTCTGTCTCTTTTCATGTAATCCAGGGAGGTACGTCTCAGGTCATTCACACCAGCATGGACAATGACGGAGTCATATTTGTACTTGCTTTGGAGTGACCTGAGTGCTTGTGTTATGTGGCGGATCCTGGCACCCGACAGGCAGCTTACAGTGACCTTCTTGTTCAGCCTGGTGAGAGGGACGTCAGTCTGTCTGACAATAGAGTCACCTATTACAAGTGTATTAGGTGTGTTGTTTAGCCTTAAGGGCTGTGACTGTGTGGCACACTGACTTTGTGAACTATGTGATACGTGGGTATTGTTGTGGGGTAGCAGTTGCTTGGATGTCTGCTTTGGAGGTCTCTGTTGCTTGGGCAGATTTTTATTTAGAACCTCCGAGTATGTTTTTGTGTGTTTGTGTTTGGTTTGCTGTTGCGATAGGTCTCTGTGAGACTGGATTTGTGGTGTGTGTGATTACCTTCTCCTCCAGACTGACCGTGCCAGTACTATGTTGAGAGAGCTCAGCCTCCAGTTTGGCTATATAGTTGCATCTCTCACATATTTTTGAGTTTGTTGGGAAGAGGAGAGGGTGGTCTGTGTACATAAGGCAGTTGTAACATTGCCTCAAGATTCCCATATTCACCAGCTGGACTGGAGAGTAAACCTGAAACTGACTTTTGGACATGCCAGAATAGTATAAGGAATTACTTTTTGACTTGATCAAAAAGGAACAATAGGGAGCCAAGTACTTAAAGGGAGTATAAGAGGGTGTAGTGCTTTAGTTTATTAGTGCTTACTTATAAGACACTTATCCTAGCTACTGCTGGGTTTTAGAAGAAAATAGAGTGCTTACTTTGAGATTTGGAACAGTTCTAAGGGAAAAAGTGAAGAGCAGACTTTGTGGAGCCGGGAATAGTTTAAACCTGATTAAGCGGTGCTGCCCGATGCTGCGCTATGTGCAAAAACGCACAAAAGACTGTTTTAAGAGAGGGGGATCAAGGAGTTTGGAATTGACCCAAAATGGCCAATAAAACTACAGTTTCTAGGCAGTAACCACTCCCACAGGGGCAGGCAAGGCTGTTCAGTGTTTACCACTGCCACTGATGAACACAGAGACTTCCCTTTAGCCCAAGCAAGCAATGGCCTCCAAGAAACTTACAAACAGTTCAGAACAGCAAATCGGTAACTGAACTTTTTTTTAAATTTCAGAAAGTGGGAAAACAAGATTTTTTTTGTTTTTTTTGTTTAAAGATAGCAGAGATATACAAGTAGCAACAAGTTAGACTAGTGCAATAAATGAACCCACACAAGTGCTAGGCCAGAGACAGGTAAAATGCAAGTTTAAGAAAAAAACGATTTTAAAATAAGTGCGACACAGGAAATGCAGTAAACAGGCTCTAGATGTGTTCTAAATACAGTTCCTAATACAGATATCAAGTTTAGCAAGCTGGAAAATGCCAAAAGGTAGGTGGCAATGCAGAAATCTTAACAAATATTCTGAAGAAAAATACTTAATCTCAAAAGTGGCGCCTTTCTTCTCTCAGCGTTTTCTCCTCTTTGGTAGGTGCTTCTGTTAATTAGATCCATGATGATGCGCTCCATAGCCTTGCAGACCAGGCTAGTCAGGTTTATGGGGCGATAGTTACCAGGGTCAGTTGTGGCCCCTCCTTTGTGGAGAGGAATAACCGTTGCTGTGTGCTATTCTATGGGCACATAGCCTATGGAGAGGCTGAGGTTGAACAGTGTGTTTAGGTGGGGGGTTAGTTTGTTCTGTAGTTCATGCAAGACGTAGCCTGGACACTATCTGGTCCCACTGACGCTGTGTTTTTGGCTTTTGTAAGGGCTGTTTTCACCTGTGCATCTGTGATTTTTGGGATACTACACTTTTCTGGTATTGTTGTGGGCCCTTTTGGAGGTGAGAGGGGGGTGAAGTTTGCAATGAATCTATCTGCCAGGATGTTGGCAATATCAGTAGGTTCAGTATATTTTGTGCTATTTTGCACTAGTTCAGTGTATATCTGTGAGTTGCCACTTAGATTCTTAATATAGCTAAAGAAGGCTTTGTGGTTATCTTTTGAATCCTTGGCTATTTTTCTTTCGAAGTTAGCCTTGGATGATTTCATGAGGGACCTTAGTTTCTTACTGATGCTGATCAGGGATGCCTTTCCTCCTTGGGATTTGCTTTTTTCTGAACTATTGTATAGCCTGTTTATTGCAGGGGTCCACCAGACTGGTTTCCTTCTCTTAGAGGAGTGAGTCTTGGTTTTGCTAGGGATGGCACAATCCATGCTTCCTTGTAGATGCTTATAGAGTGCATGTGTAAAGGTTTCTGCATCTTGGGCAGCGTTATCCTTTAGCGTGGGGGCTGTGAAATGTACCACCTCTATCTTAAGGTGAAGTTTGCTTTAGAAAATTTTTTTACTGTGGTTTCCTTAGGTGGGGGTGGTGGTGGAGTGTGGACATCCAGAATGATTAGTTTATGGTCTGATCTAACCAGTGACTGGTTGACCTCCAGTGTGGAACACCTGTCGCCCATGTTGGTGATGACCAGGTCCAATATGTTTTCACTTTTTCTCACACAGCTTGATGAAATGAAGAGTGAATTATTAAGTAGTAGCTATGACTCTGATTTACTGTTAGATTTGAAAGCTAATATAATAAAGGACAGACAGACAACCCTTAAGACCAATTCTATCACTATTGGATGAACCTACCCTAGAGTTAAATAAGGATAGAATAAATGCAACTAAGATTAGGTATGTTACTACATATAACATCAGGACACACTCAGTTAAACATATCCTAGAAAAGAATTGGGTTGTTTTGATGGCATCAGCAGAGATGAGGAATGTTTTGGATTATAGACCATATTTCTCGCATAGAAATATGACAACTTTGAAGAGCAAACTGTGCTATAAGGATTTTAGAGGTAGTCGTAATTTCTATACTAAATTTTGACATGGTACTTTTAGTTGTATGAATTGTACATGTTGTATAACATATCTTAGGTAATACTAGTGATTTTTTACTCATCCGACTACTGGGAGAGTTTATAAATTTAATCTAACAGCTACTTGTACTAGTGTGAATGTGGTTTATTTAGCCACTTGCACTGTGTGTCCTTCCTTCTACGTGAGGAAAACCACGAGAAAATTAAAAGAATGTATTATCGAACATAAATCTGAAATTAGAAGGAATAATGAAAAAAAATGCTTTATATAAACATATAAATACTTATGGTGCTAATCACAGGTTTAGATTTAGGGTGATGGACATGTTATATGTATCCATCAGGGGCGGAGATACCAATAATCTTTTAGAGATCAAAGAATATGAATGGATTTTAAGGTTAGCGGCTGACCGCTTTCCTGGTTTGAATACTGCTGTCACCCTGAAACATGTTCTTGTTAAGTTGCAACGGACTAAGTTGTGCTGTTAGATACATGTATTTTAACTAAAAGTTTTTTTTGTGTGTATATATATATATATATATCCACTGTGCTTCTTATGTATATAGATTTATGTATTCATACTGATTTTGCAGTATTCTCATGTTTTGTATGCTTGTTTTACAAACATATTTCTTTATATTTTTTTATATATATGCTTGTCACATGATTGGCTGCAGTCATGTGATGGTTGACTCCTATTTAAAGTTGATTTTCATTTAATGTTTTGTATTAGTATTGAAGGGTAGTAATTTGAAAGCTTTGCTATTTCTATAAAGGTTTTTCTTCTCGACGGTTGGTGTTTGTATTGAAGTATTGTACTTTGACCACAACAACTGTGACTTGGTGACTACTATACTTGTAGTTACTATATTCTCTGCTTGGCGTAATGGTAGATAAACTAACATTAAAATGTATAAATAATAATAAGTACCACTAGCAAACAAAGGTACCTGCACAGTATAAAAAAAGAAACACATAAAATAGTCATGTTAATAAACCAACTGTGCAGGATCCACCCAGGCATTCGTGCAAACCAAATCAGGCAAAACCTTCTGATAGAGCACAGAACACAAGCCAAAAAAAGCACTTAAAAGTACTAAAAAGCACTAAGAAATTCTTCAAGTATTCACTCAAATGTCTTTTCAGACCACAAGTTCTTTCAGACCATTCCTTCCAATAAATCCAAATGCGTAGTAAACAGTAGCTTTTATTCACTCAAGTAGAAGTGGTAAGCGCTTTCGCTATGTAGCTTTTTCAAACCATAATGAATCCATTCACAAAGCTCATATATATATATATATATATATATATATATAAGAGCACCTCCTTATTACATTTAAACAGTAAAACAATAAACCAATTAGCTTAACCTCTGTTTTTAAAGAAACATTCGAATTTCGAATTTCAAGTACCTTAATAGCTTAAAAACTGTTCAAATAAACTGCATATACTTACTACAATTCTAAAAACAATATATATTTTAAACCTCAGGCATATGAATTATGACTTTGATTAAGTATGTTGGTTTGCATAATCATAAACTTAAAAGAATGTGTAAGTCCCTCCTTAAGAACATGTTTCGAAAGTGCATTAACCTCAGATTTGATTCTAATTTGATAAACGAGGAGGAGATGTACGTAATCGTACTGAACAAATAGAAACAGGCTGGATAATTAGATTACAGGCACATAATCCCCCTGGACTTAATGAAAAAATTCCCTTAAAACATACTTTAAAAGGGAGGAGTATTAGATATTAAATATTAAATATTAATCATTAAATATTGAATAGATTTTTAGTACATGTTTTTTAATAATTTTTATATATATTTTTTAATATAAAGTTTATTATTGTATATTATAGTATACTGTATCTTAATTAATTCATATGCCTGAGGTTTAAAATATATATTGTTTTTAGAATTGTAAGTATATGCAGTTTATTTGAACAGTTTTTAAGCTATTAAGGTACTTGAAATTCGAATGTTTCTTTAAAAACTGAGGTTAAGCTAATTGGTTTATTGATAATTAAATGTAATAAGGAGGTGCTTATACGTGTGTGTGTGTGTGTATATATATATATATATATATATATATATATATATATATATATATACACACGAGCTTTGTGAATGGATTCATTATAGTTTGAAAAAGCTACATAGCGAAAGCGCTTACCACTTCTACTTGAGTGAATAAAAGTTACTTTTTACTACGCATTTGGATTTATTGGAAGGAATGGTCTGAAAGAACTTGTGGTCTGAAAAGACATTTGAGTGAATACTTGAAGAATTTCTTAGTGCCTTTAAGTGCTTTTTAGTACTTTTAACTGCTTTTTTTGGCTTGTGTTCTGTGCTCTATCAGACGGTTTTGCCTGATTTGGTTCGCACGAACGCCTGGGTGGATCCTGCACAGTTGGTTTATTAACATTAACATTAAAATGTGATTGAAGCACAAAACCCTTATTTGACAGGAGAATTCTGCCTATTCTGATTAGTAACCATTTTCAGCCACATGACTACACAAGTTTTAAACAAGGCTATTAGTGCATCTGCTTGTTTGAGCAGAGCTTGGCTTTCTCTTTACAAGTTCAATAACCAAGGTTTGAGAGCCAACCCAGGCCACTGAAAGGGCTAGTTGGTTTAGATAAAATTCATCCAATTTGCTGCTATATTTCCTGGTAGAGATGCCTTAACAGTGACATTTACCATTTGGAGATGCTGTTGGAGATAATTAATGAGATTTCTAAAATAATGGGTAGAGTGGTTTGGGAGGTGTGTCCATATACCATCTAGGATGAGAAGAAAACTGAAAATACATGAATCTGTCTTGTCAGGCCAAAACCTAGATGAGCTACCTTTAAAAGGAAGACTCCAAGCTCCTGACTACATGATGGGCTTGTAAGGTTACATTCACCCTAGGGAGGGGGTGCCCATCTTGGTGATGCAGTAGGAATTTGCCTGATAATGTGCTGGAATGACTAATGTGGATGACTGATGTTGATCGGAGCAGGATAACTATGCATAGTAGTGGCCAGTGTTACTGCACAGTAGGGAAAGCCTGGACTATGTTACAGGCTGAACTATACAAATTCATTTCGAGATTAAGAAAAATGCATAACTGCATTATAAAAGGGTGTACTGAAACATGATTTACTGTACAGCTGCTGTTGCACAATTTGTCATTTCACTGGTCTCTAATTTGTCACCTGAAGTGCATTAGTTGTACTCCTCTGATGCTAATGGTTGATTGCAGACCATGGTGATCCTTAATGTATAGGAATAGGAAAAAAGGCTCCAAGATATAGATAGAATGGTGTGAAGGGGAAAGACATGGAAATGGTGCAGAGAAGGGGGATCATGAAAAGGGTACTCTGCAACTGCATGGCTGTTTGATTCCTTGACTGGTCTGTCAAGTCAGTTGTCACACAGAGGACTAGTAACCAAATGTGAAATGGTGTGAGGCTGCCCAACTATTTAGATTTTGAGTTTAGTAGAATCCTGGAATTGACAAGACTGATGTTGACTTTTTATATTAACAAATCCATGTGTGCCCTCTAACTGAAATACCATCCCAGTTCTGCCTGGTCTAGTTTTGTAGTATGCTGACTGAATTGTCACTTTATGCATGTATTTGGAATAGAAAGGAAACCACGGAACTGAATGACGAACCTGCTGCTCTCAACACCTATTTGAAGTGAAACTGACTAGGGTTTTGAAATCTAAACTTTTTAGAGTTTCTACAGATGAAATTCTGTGGTCATTCCAGCAAAAGTTTTAGGCCTATTCAGAAACTGTTGTGGTTAATAAAAAAAAAATACTAGTAAATGTTAAGGAAGAAATTCACCATGCAGAGTTGCATCACATATATATCATATCCTTATTGTGTTTTATATTATTCTGGCCAGCTAGGTTACTTTGGCTTAATAAAAAAATTTGTTGAGATACTTGTATTTAACCACATATGTATAAAGTTCTACATTGCACATTTTGAATCTGTTTCATTCACCAGTCAATGTTTACATCCATGTCAAATTACCCTTTACAAATCCAAGTATTTTTTTTCATCAACCTTAAACCAATAGTTTCACAGTTCATGATTGTGCCAATTCCATATGCTTTCTGTAAGTATCAGAACTTGAAAGCTAAATTAGCTAAGGCTAGCTGAGCTTTAAGAGTAGAGTGAATTGCAGGACTTGGTTCATGCTTCAGATCAAGTAGTTAGTAATTCCTTGCAGTGTGGCCGATGCCCTTCAGGCTTCTCCAGGGTGGGCTGCTACTGGTTTGGTTCATTTCTTCGTAGACATGGGCAAAGGAGGATCAAAATTTGTCATGAGCATGTTAAAGCTCGATTTTGGATGCCCCTTCAATCTGAAGTTCTTTTCTTCAAACAGGTGTTGATTCAACAACACTACAGTCATGTGGTACATCAGCAAGCAGGGGGGGAGGGGACCTACTCTCTTTGTAGTGCAGACAAGCTATGACTCTGTGGGGTTCTGGCACTCACAGAACTCAGCACGGGCTTATTGTTTCTGCTAGGAGCACAGAACCCACAGTGAAATGTGGATCCCCACAGATCTCCTTGAGTGGAAGTGGTTTTCAACTCATTTCAACAGTTCACAGTGGCTTCTGGGAAGGAACTCCAGACATCCTGTTGTTATTCTCCTCTAAATTTCCCCACTACCCAATTTTGCACAATAATTTCACACCAAAAAGCTTGGAAAGTGGACGCCTACTCTTTTACCTCTCGTCCTCTTCTTCTCTTTGTGCCTCCTCTCTGCCCTTACCAAGGTACCATTGGACAAGTCAGGAGCAAGCCTTGTGCATGTTTAATAGCACACCAGATTACGTGTTATAGCACCAGGAGCCTCCTTGGCCAGTTTAATCTAGGCCCTCCCTTTGCCTCAGTCACTTGTTATCCCATTTGTTGTCAGTCATCAGCTCAATGTTTCTCAATCCTGTCCATCACCTCCTTTTACTAACGGCCTGTTCTTCTTTAGAGCCTGTGGGTTTTGGATGTCATTTTGGAGCAGGTTTTGACATGTCGGCGGCCTACTAGAAGAAAAAAAGAGAAGAGATTTTTTCTTTGGAGCACAACAAAGGATTTTGATGTCTCTTTTTGATGTCTCTCTGTACCTAATTTGAGTTACTGGAATTATTGGACTCTGAATTGTGGACAAGGGTTTGTCGTTTCATAATTATTTCTCCTTTTATGGCTTTCTTTTTTCTTTTCTAGCCTTTCTGACATCTGGGGCAAGAAAGACTGAGAATATGGCTGCGGTCATGCGCTAAGTACTACTAGCTTACTAAGCTAGCTCCGGGGCGCCATGACCAGCCGCCAGCCTAACCCTTGAGCAATGTGGATCCTCGAACATCTACATTTATGGTAGGTACAAAACTGTACTTTTTCTTTTCCATTCTGCAATTCTGCATCTGTTTATCTTGCATCACTAACAAAATTGTCCAGGATGTGGACAGATGATGGGGAAGTGAAGTAAGCTTTGAGGAAGGATTATAAATTGCCAGTTTACTACAACATGTAAAGAAATATTAAGAAAAATGTGCAACTTGTTAATTTATCAACCTAAGTGAGGATGTCATTGTGGAACCTTTTCAGCCACTTCTGAGGACATAACCAGCATGCTTTGGAAAGTGGTTGGAAATTAGAATGCCAGGTGAAAATACATGGAGAATATACAAAGCACAGTGACTGATGATCAGGATCAAACCCTGGACAATGGAGCAGTGAGGCAAATTTCTTGACCACAGAGCCACTGTGCTGCCCATGAGTAATGTCAAATATTGACTGATGGGTCATGCATAATTCTGTATGCTGACAGCTTGCCATCCTCAAACCAAGAGTAGGTTGTGGATACTCGAAATACACTTGAAGTAGCAGTGGTAATGGCATGTACCTATCTGACGTTCTATGTTTTACTTTTCACAAATGCTGATTTCTTTTGACTACATCATTATACTGTAGCCTTTCATACACTGTATTCCTTACATTCCAGAGAAGATACCAGGACAGCCTAACACTCTTACAGAAAATACTTCACTTTCTTACCTATCCACCATCACTGAATCTCCTACAGACCTGTAATGGTTTCCTTTTTCATTGCTACTTCCCCGCTACCTGACAGCTATAAAATACAAATCCCTGTGATTATGCTACTCTTTATCTTATCTATTCTGCTACTGTGCTCTCTTTCATCTACCACAACTCAATATCTATCAACATCTCTCAAACTCTCACAACCACCTATCCATACTTCCTCTCTACTCCACACATTACACCAAACCTATTTAATATTGTTCCTCACCTCTATTCCAAATATAGGCTGATTAACTGCACTTCGGCTCAAGCCAGAACGAAACTGTGAAAGAATCCTCACCAAAAGAGCAAGTATCATAATTCCACAATATACTAAAATCCTTCTAGGAGTTATACAGCCTAATCCTGGCCCTACTTATCTCAATTAACACAGATCATTCTCTCCCACACACCTCTCTAGCCCAACAATAGCCAATCCCCAACAAAAGTGATCCAATTTTGGCTGCAGTAAATGTTCGCATAAGAAACTGCTGAAATACATGCCTGGATTTTACCCATCATAAGATTGATGTTCTCACTGTAACTGAAACTTGGCTTAAACCCAGCATAAATAACACTGAAGTTATACCTCCTTGCTATAATATCATCCGTAGTGACTGTATAAAGAGTAAGGATGGTAGTGTTGCTTTAATATTTCACAGTGCTGACCACATTTCCCCTTACAGTAAATAAATACCAACATTCAGTTTAGCAGTGCTACTTATTGCTTTCCTCAAAATAAACAATTATAAACAAATATGTATTGCTGTCCTTTATATCCCTCCTGGTGACAATACAGCTATACAGGAAGATACCCTGTACTGATATCCATAACATTTCTACAAGAAAAAATAATACTAAGTGATGTGAATGTCAGTTGGTTGGACATAAACTCTTGCTTCCCTATATTCCTATATCATGAACTTTAATTCACTATTAGACTGAATCCTAGTATCGGGCCCTAGCAAATACACCACCACAGGTACAATGTCAGATGGTCTCCATGATCATCTCCCTATCTATATGACAGACATTTCCCACATCCATTTAAGTGGCATAAGTATAAAACAATGTGCAACCTTTCCAAGTTTAACACAGAAATGTTGATGTGTGTATGTAAAGCGTATTCACATTTTCTTAAAAGGTTTGTATGCAAACTGTTTGCACACCTAACACAGATCTGTTTTCCTCAAATGAAACTGTATGATCACTACCTTCAAGCTTAATGAATTTAACTATGCATGATATTGAATGCATTTGAGTAACTATTCTACATAATATCTTTAATATTAACTATTAGTTGTATCTAAATTGTATAATGCATCTTGGAGCTTTTCTCCCCGGGCCTCCACTGAAAATGGATCAATTTGGCCCAGTGGACTTCCCCGGTAATCAAACTGTAAATAAATAAATATACTATCAGCTGTTAACTGGAACTTCCTAAAAATCCAGTATAACTTTTTTACATATCCTAAATAGCCTTGCACCTTCTAGAAGGAAGAGACTAAAAAATAATAATGCAATTTAACTACCCAAAGAGTAGACTGCTTAATGCAGGATAGAGAAAAACTTTGGAAAGAATAGCAGAAATATTAATCACCTCAATATCTTGAAAACTTCAGAATGCTTGCAATCATACTAAAAAAAACAAAACAAAATGAAGACAAAAAATACACTATTTTTTTTTCAGAATAATACTAAACAATGCTCTAAAACATTTTGGACATTCATTAAACAAAATCTTGCATCCCAGCCAAAAATTCAACCTGAACCCCCCCCCGGTAACTCACCACTTGAAACTTCAATACAGTTCCAACTCTTATTTTAATAGAGAGTATAACATCTCTAACTAAGGATTTCTCAACCTTTAATTCTAATGCACACATCACCACATCTACTTTCTACTTCAAATGTGCCCAGGTCCTATATAAAACTCTTAATGTTAAGCACCTTTTCAGCAGATTGCCTTCCAAGTGAGTACCTAAATATAGCACTTAGTAGCATTGCCTATCCTGTCTCAATTCTTATAAATGGGTTAGTTCAGGAATCCCATGTTCCTGTCTGGAAAAAGTTAACACATTTTCCCTCTGCACAAAGTGGAAAATTCAGCAGCAATTAATAACTCTAGACCTATATCAATCATATCTTCCCTCACCAAAGTACTTGGAAAAAGTCTAGCCATTGTTTTTTTGAATACAATCTCTTACGGTAAGAACTCCTATCCCCCTACACAGCATCGATTCCATCCTTCCCATACTGCTAGCACTGCCCTTCTAGCCTATATAGATACCATCAGTAAAGCTAGAGATAACAGCAAACTAGTATCTTCTGTATCTCTAGACTTGTCTAAAGCCTTTGTCACAGCAAACTTCTATTTTAAATGTCCTCACTAGGCCTCTGTCAGCCTGCCCTTTTGTGGTTCAAATGCTACCTGTCCAATAGGTATCAGTCAGTAAAATGGCACTCCATGCTCTCTCCTTACCACAGTTGCCACTGGTATACCACAAGGCTCTGTCCTTGACCCCTTCCTCTTTAACATTTTCATCAACACCCTCTATACATCCACACAACAGACCATCTAAATACAATACGCAGATTCCACTCTCATTTGTACATCTGACAACATGGTATACCTCAAAAAAAAAATAGGAAGCTTTAGCAGCCACTGAAACATGGCTTTTTAACTCACAACTCTCGTCTAAGCTACAACTTCCCCCCACAAATCCCTCTTTCATGAAACAAAATTTAAAGTCCTCTCTCATAATACAACCATTGAAGTCACTTCTCACAAATTATTAGAAGTGATAATGAATGATCTTACATTTGACCTGCATATCCAAAATTAAAAAGAAAAAACTCAAATAACTAGGGATGCTTTACAGAGCCAAGAAATTTTGAACCACTGCAACTAAAACTACACTTGCCACTACTTATCTCCTCCCCACACTTCTTTATGGTGCTCCCATCCTTACAAACCTCCAGGCTTCACAAAAATGAAAACTCGAGCAATGCTATAACAAAGTTGCTAAATTTACAGCAAATACACCTTTCAGAACCCATCACTGAGTAGCACTAAAAAGCATAAATTGGTCACAACTTCCTTATCAACTAACACAGTATACCACTTCTTACCACCTATAAAATTATCCAGCATCCATCTGCCTGTCTAGCACTTAAAACATTCTACACAACTCTGTTTCTAGTTGGTCATTGCTTTACAGTGACCAAAAACTCTGCTGGGCATTGTCTTTATTCATACTAGGTTGTAAAGCTCATGGAAATTCCTACTTGTATTCATAAAGTCAATAACTCTCCCTCCCATCCTTTAAAACCACTCTGAAAGACTGCCTAGCTAAAATCTGGCTCTATTCTTGCTCAAAACCAGGATAAACTACATCCCCATATGTGAAAAAAGTACCTTTATTCCTTACTCTCCCTTCACTTTCTTCTATTAAATTTTCTTCCCCAACTTTCTGTAAATGTCTTAAGGCTGTTGTTTCCTCACTTCTTATTGCAATTCCTGTTTTTATTAGACTAACTTAATTTCTCTACAAACTAAATTTTTTTTAAATGTTAAGTATTGATACAAGTTGACAATGTTTTTATATTAAAAACGTCTGACAAATTGCTGCTTCATAGGTAAACGCCCCTGCTCAGAGAAATATAAAGAATTTTTTAAAAACAACCAAGTACTGAGCAGGAGTGAAAGTGAGAAAATAACAGAAGATAACAATCCAAGATGTAAAATCCACGTAGTTTATTGCAGACAAGAACAAACGGATAAGCGCTTTCACTGCATCAGCTTCTTCAGATACATGGATCCTGCTCAGTACTTGGTTGTTTTTAAAAAATGTTTTTATATTAGTCTAATTTGTTATAATTTAAACTGAATATGTTTTTGCTGTATTTTTGAAGACACTAAAATTGTTAAAATGTTTTGTAATTTAAAGCTTTTCACTCCAGGCCTAGGCTGAAAATGGGCTTCTACCCAGTCGGTCTTTCTCTGTAATCAAATGTCAATAAATGTAATGTAGAAAGTCTTCCAAGTTTTTAGCATACCCCAAACAGACAGTTGTAAGTCTGGCTCATGCTCAAATTGACCATATAACACCTTGTCTTTGTGGACAGCGAATAAAACAATAGAGGACTATATTTTGTGTTAAATATTCAGAACATTTTTATTTTTCATTTATACATCTGCTAAATGTGGTGGTGAGTTGGTCAAAGAACTCTTATTAACCACTACTCCTATGGATTGTGAATCTACCATGACTTTTGTCCTTTACTGTAACTGTTAATTCCGTTGTTATAGTATTTTACTTTTAAACCATTAAGGTCTTTGTACTGTACTAATCATTTTGCCCAGCTTTCTGGGTTAAGATTTGCTTGGTCTTTTTACTTGCCTGTAGCTTCTATATCTTTTGATTAACTAATGATTGAAAGAGTTTGGTTTAGATCTACTCAGTTAACCAACACAGTTTAACTGGTGAATTTGTCTGTCTCTATAGTGAGAATATAAACGCATCTGCACAACTGACAAGTATGTGACATTGTACATTACTGCATTAGTTCAATAATTTAGGGCAGATTGTGTAGGAATTTAACAGAATCATGCTTAAAAAATAACTACAAATGTTGAATACCAGATTGTCAGACATTTTTCAGCACATATGTTCAGGGGAAAAAAAAACTCCGCTACCAACTGCAGTGTAATGATAAGTCATCTAATGCTTTACATTAGACAGTATGATTAAAACAATATTTCAGAAGCTTCCAGCAGTCTGTGCACACTTTGAGAATGTAGGCAGTAGATGCGGTGGTGGAAGAAAAGTAAGATGTGGTTTTAGAAAACAGAAATGGATTAATAAAACACATCAACATCTAGGTTAACTAACCTAAGGATGGAGTGTTTGCAAAGGAGCTTGTCAGTAGAAAACCTGTGGTCCTATAGTTCAGTCGAGACAACTAGTGCACTGAATTGATATCTTATTACATCCATCTCCGTATAACATGTTTACCAGCAGTTATCGTGTCCAGCTTCAGCCTCAGTGCAACAGTTACCTGTCCAAAAAAAAAAGAGAAGGAGGTAGATCAATATCTTTTCTTTTCTTTTAATATTTATCTCAACATTTCTTTATTGAACAGTAAAGCAGTCTGCACAACTGTTGCATTCTCTTCTCCATGCTTGCCAGCTCTTTTTAATTTCATGCACAACACACAATGTGCTCATTAGGTCAGAGATTCTCTTAATATCCATAAATGGTAGAAAGTGTTGGGAAACCTATACAATACACAAATCTTAGGGCATATATTTTATTACTCATCCCACAGTCACTCAACTAATAATTCACAAATCGCTGTTCATGCCTACCTTTTTGCTATACATATTTTGTATACTTAAGGGACTTTGTATAGTTCTCATACTTTTATATGAACAAATTTCTTAATCACTTTGGCGTTTTGGCTTTCTCAGTTCATAATGCAGCTTTAGAGGGGGGGGAGCACTTTTATGTCACCCTTCACCTTACTGACCATGTCTTCATAATGTGGGTAATATCAAACATCATAATGGTTTTCTGACCTGTAAATGGCTGGCAAGGTTTAGTACATCAAACTCCTTTAATTGCTTGGTTACCCCCCCATGTTGATGTTAACGTGCCCTTAATTTTGAGTTTTATAAAGGAGTTCCGTTTCAGAGTTTGAGTAAGAAAGCCGCTTTTCCACTCTGGGGAAAAGTTTACCTGCATGCTCCCCAAGGCTCTGTCTGGCAAGCACCTTCATGTTTTCCTTTGTATAGCTAGACTTTACCCCAATTTAATTACCTGGATGTCTGATAAACTCACCCTCCTATCAGTAATGCTATATCTAAACATGCCAGTCATAGCCATGAGTGGCTTGTTTCCAAAGGACTCTCCCTAAATGCTTTAAAAAAAAAAAAAAAAAAAAAAAAAGGCTGTAGTCCTGCAAAGCTAATTGCCTTTGTATGGCACTAGATAACGTGATCAGTTATATCCCTGTTGGGTGGGCAACTAAGCTCAGTCCACAGTATAAGTTTGTGGCGTTTTGTTTTGACTTTATCAACATGTGTTGGGGATTATCTCCTAAACTTGTATAGTTCAAAAAATATCCTATGGATTAACTTTGTAGATTTGACTTCCACTGTTAACGTAATTTCATTTTAAGGTGATAGTGTGCATTCTGTTAAACAAGATCTGCAAATTTTGCTTTAACCACCATACTGGGGACAATGCTGTGCCGTTTTGATCAAAGTTAGCATGACTCATTTCACAGGCAGTATCACCTTCTGATCATTATGTGCATATTTCTGTTCTGCTCCTGTGTTCCTGCACATTGAATTCTAAGCTTGCCCCCCCCCCACTCATAAATACTTGATCTTTGCTTTTTACCCTCTGTTGGATGCTGTGCAAGTGGTGTTGGTCTTTTAACTGGTCTCTGTATCCACTCTTAATTACCACTGAGACTTGTTTTCATATATGCATATGTCATTAGATATGACAATGACTTCTGTGGACCATGTACACAAATTGCTTAAATTCCCAAATCAGTTTATTGCATTGTCTTTAAGTTGCACAATTTGTTACTTAATGTAAATATGATGCTTTTGAAATCCATTGTATAGCTTTGTCTTCTGTATAGTAAGGTAATTGCTAGTGTTGGGGGTAATCATGATGGTTATTTACTTCACGGGGACATATGATGTAGGGTTTTATTCTCACCTTTGGTCACTGTCTGCTTATTGGCTAGGTGTATAATAGTCTGCAGACTGACAACCTATTGTTAACCAATGAAAGTAACCTGGAAAGGGCCCATAAGTGCAGTCTACCTTAATGAAAGTAGTATTGTGAACTGACTCCAAATGTAATCCATTGTTTTAACTATGGAACTGGGAGCATAACTGTAGGTAAAATGATACCCAAGTGGATAAAAGTGTTCTTGTCAAACTGAACAAATAATACCAAAGCTAAATTTGTGGTAAATGTGGTTGTTCTTGTCCTGGGATACCAGAAGGCATTCTTTAGCTATGTTTGCAACTTCAAAAGCAGTACTCAATTGTGTACAGTGCTCATTGTTAATGGTGCCATCTACACTGAGCCAGAAGATACCCTAGGATTCAGTAATACTGTGTACACTGTTCTGAGTGAACAGACAGCACAGACATAGCTCTCACCTCCTTCCTCCTAATTTTAGTTTTCCTACTGATAATTTTGCAGCTTTAACTATTGACAGGGATTCATAAACGTTACCACAAAGTGTAGACATGCACACTTAGCGTAATATTTCAGACTGACTAGAAGGCACAAAAAATGTGATTAAGAATATTTTTCAGTACATATTGTGTACACATACTGTACACTTAGTGTAGGCTCTGTTGAATGTGGCTCAGTTATAGTAAACCTATTGGTAGACAAATTCAACTTTCTCCTCCCCCCTCCCCCTTCCAGCTTCCCCTCAGGAAATGCCATCAAATACAACTCCCTCAAATATCGCTGGAGAACAGGTACTCAGTGCTCCTCATGGCCAAGAACACTACATTGATGGGCCCTGGCGATATCCCAACCTGCCTTCTAAAGGGAATGAAACATTACCTATTTAGACCCTCTGGAATCACTATTTAACTCCATAGCCTTGTCAGGCTTATTGCCACATAAATGGAGAGCAACAGTCATCCCTCTGCACAAAGCTGGGACATCTAAAGCTTGAATATAAGCCCTTATATCAGCCAGTTGATAGCCAGCTGGCTCACAGGAAAAGTAAGTTAAAATTAGGGACTTCATCTCTACAGTATAGCCATTCACCAGAAGAATCCCTCCGGGATCTGTCCTGGGACTGCTCTTTTTTCCTATCTACTTCTCTGAAGTCAAGGCCAATGTAAAGGGTCTCTGGCTGACCAAATTTGCAGATTATTGCAAATTAGGAGCAGTCCTAGAATCCTCCACTGACAGCAGTATCTACCAAGGATTGACAGACAAAACTGGTGTCAGAGCCATGGGTTAAAACTATATGCTAAGACATGCATAATAGTATCCTTCAGGAAGTCCGCCACCCCTGGTAAATAACCATATTTGCAACCCACCTCAGAGTTGACTCAGTAGGTTGGGGATTTGGGGAGACACGGAGTAATCTAGCCTTTCACCATGTGGTGAGAAAATCATTTTATGTAGACCTGATATTGAGAGCATTACCCCCTTTGGTATGCAACTAACGAGATGCATCCAACAACTGAGATATCCACAGATAGTTACTAAAAGAATACATGGCATAAATAACGTGACTTATGCAGACCATCTTTAAAGCCCCATCTCTGTATTGTATCCTAGTGGCTGTTGAGGGAAGATCTCTGCCTGGCATACAAGGCATCACTGGACTCCACTCAGAAGCCTCATGATCCATAAACACCACCAGAATTACCCATTCTAAAGACTTGCATCTTTCTGGAGAGAGAGGTATGTATCCAGGAGACTGTCCTGTCTCTGGGACAGGCTCCCCATCCATGTAAAGTTGAGTTTCGCCTTAACTCTATTCAAATAGAAGTTGGACAACTGGATGAGGACCTAAAAATTCACCCTTGGTTTAGCACCTGTCTCTCTCTAATGGACACAGGCAGCCTATAAATGGTTCTTTTCTTAGGGTCCTACTGAAACTCCCAAGGCTACCAGAACCTGTCGGAGATTTGGGATGCGTGACTAGGTTTGAAAAAGCTCCATTGCTAGTTGGCCTAGTACACTCCTATGAACCTATGTTAATGGCTAGGATCTTCTGTATTTCTGAATGTCCTTATAGGTTCATAAGTATATACTAGGCTAGCTACCACAGTTTTGTTTTTTTTTAAACCTAGACATGCATCCCAAATTTCTGACGAGTTCTGGTACCCTTGGTAGTGTAAGGAGGAACTTGGTAGATGAAGTCATTTAGTTTGAGGTGGGTAGGTACTGATGTGACATTTTATTCAGAGCAACAAGCAGTTACAGTGCTTCCATCTAAATGTATGCTGCACCTGCTCTGTATTCCTTTGGTTTATGTATTATAATACCAAAGTAGTTGTAGACTGTGGTACTTGATGGTGTATTAAGTCAGTTTGGCATTCCTTAGTCTTTTTAGAAGACTTTAGAATATTGTGTAATGTATGCTATGCTTGTGGTTATGGCAGATAATGGGGAGGGTGGAAACTACAGCTCTGATACTAGATGAGTTTTGCACTATAAGGCCTGGTCATTTTTTACCACTGCATTGCTAATTGCTAAGGTCGTACAATCTTAGTTAATGTTGAAGGAGTTTTACTTGCTATTACATCATGAGATGGACAGCCTTCTCTTTACATTACATATAGATGGTAGTTTCAAATTCATTGATAAGTACTGTGAATTATGTAGTGATTGTGAGACCCTGCTGGTAACAAAGAAGTTAGTTGAAGCTGCATTAAATAAGATAGGTCAGAATGCAACTTCTGAATAAGATGAATGTTTTTTTCTTGAAGGAGAATTAAGTCTACAGTCATGGATCCCTTACCTGAGCTTTTCATAAAAAAATTTAAATTTTAGGGAATGTTCCCATTTCTTGGAAAAATTACAATATTCACTTTCTTAAAGGAGGTACCTCTCGTAATGCTAATAATTTTAAACTAATAGGTTTTAAAGGTATTTTAAGGAAGAGTTTATAGGGGTTGTATTGAGTTTGATAACTAAGCCTGATTGTCCTGTTTATTATGATAGCTATTAACATTGTATCATATCAGGAAGATCCACAGTAACCAATTAATTTTTTTCTTGAGATACAGTGAAGGCAATGTCTATAAAGATAGCAACAGGTATCTGCAAATTTTGCAGAAGTATTGATTCTATACCCCAAAATACCATTTTGGAAAGTTTGATAAAATGAACATTTTAATGGATGTCTAGTGAGGTTGGTTGCAAACTGGTTAAAAGATAACTCTGGTTAAAAGACGTGTCCCACAACTATTAATGTCTGGTCTATTTTTGTTCCATGCTTTTTTGGAAATTTTCCTGGTCTGTCTAAATTTTGTGTTGAGAAATTTGTGGATGATACTAAGATTCCTAATGTAGCTGCATCAGTGTGTGGTTAGAGTATTTCTAAGTTACTTGAACACTGAATATTAAAACAACATAAATTGAATGAACTGTATATATGGACCCAGAATAATGTTCAATTACGCGGGCGGCCACGGTGGTGCAGCGCTTAGTGTTGCCGCCTCACAGCAAGAGGTTCTCAGGTTTGATTCTCAGCTGGGGTGCCTTCTGTGCAGAGTGTGCATGTCCTCATTGTGGTCATGTGGGTTTCCTCCCACATCCCAAAGACATGCTGTAGGTGGATTGGACTCTCTAAACTGGCCCTAGGTGTGAATGTGTGTGCCTTCTGTGGAAGGTTGGGCGCCGGGCTGGCAACTTGACACCGTAAAACTCCACTGCCAATCATGAGCGGACAGGTGATCCACTGTGGCGACCCCCTAACAGAGAAAAAGCCGATAGAAGAAGTAGTAGTAAAATTCAATTATGCAAAGGTCAAAGTTATGCACTTTGGTCAATTTAACAATTATGTACATCAATAACTGGGATAGTTATTGGAAATTGCGAACAGTATGAGGACTTGTGTATACGATATTTTCAGAATATGTAGGCGCAGTGCTAAAACAATTGTACTACAGTGGGAATAATACTTATCTTCAAGAGATGAAAATGTAAGTGCATGATTCCATTATGCTATGCCATAAGTACTTCCCTTTTGGAATATGGAAGTGTTTTTGCACTTATTCAATACTGGAAATAAGATTGAAAAGGTGATAGTTTATTACAAAAAAAAAGATCAAATTCTAGAAACCACAGTTATCAGATAGATGCAGAAAGTTGCATTCTATGTTTATTGATTTTACAGAGAAGAACTTAATATGGGTGTTTGCATGTTTGAATAATGAATTGGTAGGAAGCACTTTGGGAGTAGAATGTTATTCATGAAAGATTTACAAGGGTTAATATGGTAAAACTAGAATCTGTAAACCTATAGAGCAAGTAGCAGATGGATTAGATTACCTGTAATATCAGATCTTAAAAAAAGACTTAAAGTAAATGTTAAACCATGATTTGGAGATTAATTTCCCTAGGATTACTTGGAATAGGGCCTGCAGTGTCTTTGGCCTATTCCCATTCTACATTGTAAATCATGTGCTAGTGATTATACACGATAGCACTTCAATCTAGTGAAAGACTCTGAATCTTGGTACAGTGGTACTGGCTGTAATGAAACTGATGCAGACATATTAAAGTGATGTGGCACAAACTGTATCGGGGCTAACTAATGATGTACTGAGCAAATGGCTGAATGTACATAACTTAAGTTTTTCTCCCAGCAAAATTTCAACATGCATCCATTACCTTCTACACCTATGTCAACTTCAGTACAACTTCCTTTTCCTCCATATCACCTAACAATTGTACATGGTACTCGTCATTCCTCAAGTCCTCTCTGCTTTCTACTCATAGCTCCCACACCTTTTCTCATTTCTCCTAAATATAAATGTTGTAGTCTGACCTTGTAAACCTCACTGGGTATGCCAGTTTGTCTTGTTTTGATATGTAATAATTCTTACAAAAGACAATATGCAATGAGTATAGCTGCCTTTCAGTTATTATATGCTGATACTGTAGCTTTAAGGTTTACATTTTTCCCTGTATAAAATTGCTTGTTTTGCAATTGGAGCTTTGCTTCCTGCTCCTCTGCTAAAAGGGGGCTTCCCTAGCCCAGCCTGACTTACCCAGTTAGCAAAACCAATAAATAGATTTCTTCAAACATTTCAATTCAAGCTTGAAAGTGCTACCTAGTGATAAGCAAACTATGTATTAATCGTTCAACCATGTTTTGCAAAATAAACACTAGGATGTTATAACAGGATTTCTTTTTCTTTTGCAGATGACTCCTCTGGCTCAGAAGGTGGTAAGTTATGCATACTTTAATAATCCAGTTTCTCTCCTGAGTACCTTTGTATCCATCTTCATGTGAATTTGTAGCATTCTAGTCACTGTTGCATGTGGGAAGCTTTGTCGTTTGTCTTGAGTTGTCTTTCTTCTCCATTCCTTGTTCCTTGCACTATGCCTGCCTCAAGCATTCTTCTTTAAACTACTGTCAAGTTGCATGCTGCTGTAAATTTTCTTGTGGAAGTAATCATTTATGAAATTATGTTGTAGTTCTATAATATTAACTGCTGGAAATAATGCATCAAAAGTCCATGAAAATCAGACTTGTGCACTTAAATGGAGTATCCACCAACAGTAGCAAGTATGCTAAATTTTTATCAATACTTATGAACGAAATTGGCTCAAAATGTTCCTGTTGGCACTAGAGGTGACAAAGATCTATAAAATTTATTAATAGACATCTTGCTCCATGTGCTTCAAATCTGCTTTGTTGGGCAAGGATTTTCAGGGTAATCTAAACACCCCAAGATGTACTGCCATTCATACTCTAGGGTTGTACTGGGAGGTTTAGGAATTGGCCTCGACTTTTCTGTCTTTGCAGATATTTTTATGGCTGCAAAGATCAGGTTAAATAAACTTTTACCTTTGGCAAGTGCTGAAGATGTATATGCTCCTCTGTCTGCATTTTGTCCTTCTCTGTATATAAGCTAAGTTTAGTACTGAGATGAAGTAAAACGATATATTGATTACTCTAGGTGAGGTCTGCCTTAAGCAAAGTGTAAGTTTGTGTTACTGCTGCCTTAAGCAATATAGTATAAATCAGTAGAAACCACTAGTAAAAGTGTGTTAGTAAAACCTGCAATATGATTACATCCGATGCTTTTGACTCTCTGCCCATCTCTTCTATCCTATATCCATCCTCCCTTGCCTGGATGGGAAGGGAGGGAAGAGAAAGAGCAGCTTATCACTGGTATTATCCCCTGGCTGAGGCCATCCTTGGTGAGCTTAGAAGGAGTAGGGATCAGAGCAGAGCTGGCAGTGTCATCCTTCTGCACAGAAATCATGACTTTTTCTAAGCACTACCTCACATGGACTTTAAGAATGATGACCACCCCAGGTCCTAGAGCAGACCATGCCTTCTAGATCTCCTACTAACCAGCCTGATGGTCTTGAGTTCTGGCCTCCATGAGGGCCTAATGAGAGATTTGTCTTAGCCAGCATATCCCCCATCAAGCATAGGCTTAGCCTTCCTCTCTCTTGCTGTGTTAGAAACCCACTCTGCTAATCTGAACCACAGCTGAGGGTTCATACTTTTGTCATAAGAATGGCAGATACTGGAAAGGAATAGTGTTAACAGCACAATTTGTAAACACGTTTGTAAAGGAAAAGCAAATATTTTGAAGCTATAAAGTAAACCGAGCATCAAATCTCCTTGTGCAGGGTTGTATTTTATGCATTTAGTGTATGCTCAGTTATGTATATTAATTTCTTTTGTAGATTTTGATGTTTCTTCTGTATCCAGCATACTTCAGTTTAGATAAATGCATTTCTCATTTATTTTGTTGTTAGGTCTTCTAAACGCATTCAGTTTAAAATCACTTGTACTGTGAATTGTAATGTACTCAGAATAAACATTTCTTTTGTGTGCATGTTTAGGAGTGTAGCATTGGAAAAAGGAGGACCCTAGTCTGTCTGAACACAGGGTCTTTATCTGAATGATTAGAAATTTTTGTAACCGATAGATGAACTGGACCAAAGGACACTTTTTGAATGACAACCTTATTATAAAACATGAGCAAATTTACACTCTAAGGCTTAACCAACATGCATAGTAATGAATAAAGAATATATTTGTAAGTTTTATTCATAGAGGAGAGAGAATGTACAAAGTAGAATATCAATAAACACCTAAATCAAACATGACCGATCAAACCCCTGAATAAAACCCAACCTATAAAACTGTTTATATACTATAAAAGCTGTTTTGAACTTTTCACCTTATTTGGCTGTCTTGGAGTTTATATCTTTTTTATTGATTTTTACTATATCTATTATTTTTCCAATAAAATTTAGAAGAAAGAAAGAGTGAGGCTCTCAATTAGAATGTTGTCCTAAAGTAAAACCCATGCTTGAGACTGCTAATTTGATTTATAGGTTTACATTAAGAAATTATTTTAAATAAAGTCTACCAGTTAATATTTTACTAATTTTTGATTTTCATAATGAAAAGAAGTGGTAAATGTAATTACTTGCCATGTCTACGATATTTGAACAGCTGATATGTTTAACCATTTTTGTGAAATATTTAACTTGAATAAAGATGTGGTGATTAATATATGTAAATTATACTTGATCTTTGAGGGAAAAATTGTCAATCTCCAGTCTATATTAATATCTTTTATATTTACCCCAATTGTTTTCCCATATTTTTGTATGTAAGACTAAAGTTTGTGCATAATGTCATTGTTGCTTTCTTGACAAATTTCACAGTTAGAAGAAAGTATTAGGGTTAAAAAAGCTTTATTGGTGAGTGTAAGATTAGCATTATTTAAATCATGAAATTGGTTCAAAAATAAGTTTGGTATACTTAATGCTGTATTATACCGATTCTTTTATAGTGTTTTTATTTAATATTAGCATCAAACTTTGGCCAAAATGAAGAGTATAGATATTTGCTTCTAAATTTATTTTCATTCACTGGATTATAAGCTTTGAAAAGTGTATTATTTTGGGTTAATGTGTACAAGAAAAATAATTTTAGTTTTTGGGTCTTGACTCAATTTTATATTAATGTAGTAATATTTGGGATGGAACGTATCCTTTGGACAAGTCTAATTTTTCTTGCATATATTCTGCTGAATTGTCTAGTTGATATAGAATCCTAGACTAGTCTGTGCTTTGTTAGAGAAGTTTGATGGGTCAAGCAAGCAGCTATTTAATATTTAGGCTCCTGAGTGAGCAAGCTTTTATACAAGCTGGGATTCCTAGAGAACATTCAAGTCTTTCTAGACTCCAGACAAGAGTCCACAGGAAAAAATGGACCTTTAGATCTATTTTTAAGGTTTTCCATTCAGACTTTGGTTACTGTGATGGAATACCTCAGGATATTGGTTCTCATGATACCCCTTGATAATACTCTCAAAGTCTGAACGTCAGGCCAACATTAGATATTGGAGTTGTTGGTTTATTATCTGTGATCTTTATTGACTTATTAGACCAGATGAACTTTCAAATAGTGGAATAAAATCTTTCTAAGTATAGTAGACAGTATTTATGGGATCTAAAATGGAATAATGTTATTGGTAAGATGATCACTTTTAGTATCGCAATACTGCTTAAAAATACAAAAGTTCATGTTGCAGATCTTTGTCATTTTGAATTGATAGCCAACATATATCACTATTTTATGTGACAACAAATTACTACTGAAAGAGCATCCTAAATTACTGAGTCTTTAATTTGTAAACCATTTAAGTTAGTACAATCTAAATATTTTAGGGTTATTGGAAATAATGATTTGTCAATATTTTTAATATGTGAAAAATGAATTGTATGGAATATTAGTATTAGGCTAATTCAGATAAACATGAACATCATCAGCAAATGTAGGGAATGGGATTTCAAATGCCCTATAAGATGAAATGCTGCAATAAGATTTCTGTAGTAAGTTTAAAAATAAAGGTTCTACATAGAAATTAAATGGGTTGACAGTGGACATCCTTGTCTTATGCCATTGTTTATATAGATTGATTCTGAAAGGATATTTATAATTAATTGAGTTGATACCTTTTGATTCATCTAATGATGGTGCATACCAAGGAGATTTCTTGCTTTTTTTTTGTATAGAGTATGAAGTAAGCGATTGACCAGTGGTTTGTTCATGTTTAATGAAACCTTGACCATCTGTAATATCAATGGCATTAGTACTTTAAGATAGGTTGTAAAGATATTAGAATTTTGAAATCCAACATTGAGAACTATAGGTAGATTATTTTTAATATCCTAAGAGTCTTAAGAATAGGAATTACAATGGTATTAGAATGATTTAGATATAAATCATTTACTCCTTCTGATATAATAATGAACACTAGGTGTAGGATAGGATTTTTCCAAAAATTTCTGAAACACTAATAAAATTCAGCAGTAAAAACCCATCTAGCCGTGGCATTTTGCCTAGCATAAACATTTGAATTTTGTTAATTGTTATGGGAGAATCTATTGGTTTATGTATCTGATTCAGTGTGTGAAAGGTTAATTGCTGTAAGTAATTTAGTTTCTTTTAATGGTCTCAGAATAGCAGAGTTATAGCTGAGAAAATAAGTCATTTATATCATTAATATCCTGACTTCTGGTTTAATTCTTGACTACAATTTCGGTAACAATGATGGGGTATCTTTGAGAGGAACTCGGAAGGAATTTGTGCCCATTCTAAGTAAGATGTCAGAATGTTGCTGTTGAAGTTTATTATAAAACAGAATAAGTAAATTTTGTAGTGCCATACTCTGTTGCTCTTTTTAATATCATTGTTATGCAATTATAATGATAGCCTTCTAGTGTTTAGTATCTTCAATTTTTTTCTCTTTTTGAGATGAGATAAGGTAGCCATCTTGAGTTTTTGAAGAAGCCCACAATATGTCTGTTAATATCCTGATATTCACTTAATACACAAGATGTTTTTACTGTAATAAAGTAGGGTTTAATGTCCATGTTTGAATGTTGTAGAATTTTTATTAACATATTTACAGATAGTTTTACTTTGGAATGCTCAGAGATTGTTCTTGCTTCAGTTATAAAATTGAATACCCAATGTAGAATATTATTTGAGGTTAAAAAGAAATCCATTCTGGACTATATTGTATAAAATAGCAAATTAGTCCTAGGAGAGAGAACAGGAAGGTTTTTCTGTTGTCGAGTGCTGTATCCATCCCTGGCAAAGATGTTGCTGCCATTAGTAAAATGGTTGGCACCATTTTTCCTGTCAAAAAGATTACAGAAAATCAAGACTGTATCTACCCTTAATTTTTTTTAGTAGGAATAGTTAACTAGGTCAGGATTCTTGTAAAATATTTTTTTGTAAAAGAAAGAAGGGTTCCTCTCTTCCTGAAGAGCGAGAGATTCTGAATCTGAACATAAAGTTGCAGGGATGGGTAGTTTTTTCCTCAGATTTTTGATCAAGACTCTGAGGAGAGCTCAGTTTCTGATTATGCCTACAGGGGGTTCTGTTTCTCTCAGACTTACTAGAATGTGCCAGTGTTTTCAATGGGAGAGGACTGAGGTTTCTCAATCCCTTGGAAAATTTAGTTACATTTTTAAAGAAGGATTTCACAGAACCCACACTCATTCCTCCTGTTCTGTCTGCTGTAGAGGATGTGTTACTGCTTGCAATTTTCCTGATGGTAAACCAACTAGCACTAAAAAGGCAGATAGGATGTATAAAGTTCCTTTTAGTCTTTTAAATTTTAATGGACTGTTCCTAAACCTGATCCAGCAGCTATAGCATTTGTTGATTCCACTGCTGCTAGGCACTTGGTTAATTCCAGTCCTATGTTTTTTGATAAGGATTTGAAAATTAATAGGTATGAGGAAAAGTGCATTTGATTTGCAGAATTTTTAAATCTCAGGTTCTTGTGTTAAAATTTTTGTTCTGACAATTTGTGAAAGTATGAGTGCTTTATCTGCAGTTTCTTCTTGTAAGGAAACATCTGCTTTACATAACTTTCCTTTTGCAGATCACTGCTTATTGTTTACAGGTTTGTGTATGCCTCTGATACTAGTTTCAGGGCTATGATTACTGGTACGGTTTTTTAGGAGGTTTTTTGCATGGCTGTATCATGAGAACCACCCAGATGATTACATTTTAAATTCTTCCTTGGATAGCAATTTAGTATTTGACCCCCTATGCTGCAGAAGTGATCAAAAAGTGTGATGAAAGACTGTTATGTTGACTTCCTTCTGGTACAGGCAACCACGGTTCTCAATTGTTTTGGAAAATAACCAGGGGCATTTACCACAAATTTCCTTACAGACTGGGTCTACTTGCACAAGAACTGGGGTGCTTGATACACCAGATATCAGTTGACTTCAGTTGACTGCCTGGATGTTAAGGTCCTAATTCTTTGTAGGCACTTGTACACTGAGTACATGCAGAGCAGGTATTATTGGAGGCAAGAAAACCTGCTACTAGAAACTCTTATTAGCAGATGGAAAAGGTTTTCTAGTTGGTGCCAGCAACATAACCAACACATATTCAAGGCTAGTTCTCTGGTTCTACAATATTTATGTAAGTAACTATCCTATGACCTTTATTTCTCTCTCAATGTTCATTTATTGGCCATTTCAGCATGTCTGTCCATGGAGCCTCCTCTATTAATGCAGTCTAATGTCAAAATGATCTTGAAAGGGGTTTTGCATAAGTGGCCTCCAAGAAAAACAGTGACCCCTCCTTGGGATATTAATTTTGTGCAACAAGAAATCCACAGACGATGTGCCCAGTAAGGCTCAGAGTCCCATTGGGACTCTGAGCTTTATTGGTTGCACCACCTGTGGATTTGTTGCAGTTTTGATTTCTTTATCCTTTGACAGCATGCTTTGGTTTTTATTTATTGATCTTAATTTTGTGTTAGATCAGCTAACTTGCTCTATTTGAACCAGATAATCTGTCTCTGACTTGAGGTTCTTAACATGGAAAACAGTTTTACTAATTGTTGTGACCTCTGCAAGAAAGGGTATCTGAGTTCCAAGCTCTGAGTCAACTGTATCTCTTTTCCATAGAGATAGGGTTGCTTTGAGAACTAATCCTCCTTTTATGCCTAAAGTGGTATCTTAGTTTACTTTAAGCCAAACAATCCAGTGCTTAGTTTTCTTTCCTGAGCCTAAAAATGAAAGAATACTCCATTTCTTGGATGTCCACAGACAGCTCTTGTACTGTCTTGTCAGAACTAAATCTTTGGATTAATTGTTCATTTCCTGTGAAGGTAAAGAATGGACAACCTGTGTTGGATGATGTGATGTATTGCCAGTTATGCCAGGAGAAGGGCAGTGGATGTGTTACATTTGCCAGCACAGCTTGCTGGAGTTTTGTAAAGAATTATGTCATTTCTATTTCTATATCAAAGTGATTTGTACAGGTGCTTGTGTTGAAAATGCACCAGCAGTGGGTCCTGCTGGACACACACGAGGAATGCTGGGGAAGGGATGTAGGTATGTCTGGGTCAGGTATGTTGGGTAGGTGGGGAAGCAAATGCAAATATACAAGACAGGAAACAGGCACAGTGATGGACACAAAAGGTTGGGGGAACCATACTTGGAGTGAGAGAGGGGAACAACAGAGGCTCATGCAAGTCAAGCTTGAAGGCAGTGAGAATCCAGTCTTCACCCATTGGACTGTCATCACTGTCCCCTTACTTGTAACTGTATAAATGAATATATTGCAACAGAGGATACTGGAAGAGAAGAGGTTAATCTCGGTCCAGCTGACTTTGAAAAAGTCTGAAAATTAAATTACCTGGTTTAGGCTATAAAGATTATATCTTACAGTTCTGATTGCAGCCAGAGAAAAAAATGTCTGAAAAGCAGGACTAGGAATCCTACTGTGTTGTCCTTAGGGGTCAGCTAATTGCTAAACTGGAAGGGTGGAAGTTGTGAAATGGTTTTATAGCTTCCAGATGCTATGACACATCTTGGCAAACCTGTGTGTGTGTGTTCGGTAACACGTGCTAGATTCTGGTTCAGTTTATAGTAAAGGAAAGTAGCATGGTAACCCATAGTCAGATGATCAGATATGTGATGTCATTCTGTAATCCAGCACTGAAATGAGGATTTAATACTAGATGAGACAGAAGTCTCAGGGCAGTCTGTTTTTCAAACCTTACAAGGAAGGATCAGTTACCCACTTCATCTTGCCTTGCTTTAGTAAGTAACCAGGGAATAGTAATGTTTAGATCAGTCAGGAGAAATACAGTAAGATTAGTTCAATATTGTTTTTCTGTTTCTGTGTGAATCTATACGTCTGTGGTATTTTTAATATCTCCTGTGATTGAAATGGTCTATTGTAAATAAATATTTAGTATTTTCATGTTCTTTTATTATTTATTAAATATATTTACACATGTCATTGTGGCTGGTCTTTTAGAGTCTGTTTTAACCTTTGAGAGTTCTTGTTCTTGCAGCATTGGTCAAACACCACCATTTGTATTAGTATTAATTTTACTCATTATAATTGTGTACCCTTTTAAGAGCCTTAGAGTAGCTGGCTCATGGCAGTGTAACTACCTTATGGTCTGGGTGATGGGGGCACATCGGGTGAATCTGTGCTACCCTTTCCTAGGTGTGTGTGTGTGTGTGTGTGTGTGTGTGTGTGTGTGTGTGTGTGTGTGTGTGTGTGTGTGAATCAAGTCTGTGTGCAGGGACACAGAGAGGGTAGTGGAGGACTTGGCTTGGAATACTTAGCTGAAGACTCAACTCTACAGCTGTCAGTGGGGAGTCTTATTTGGGGCCTGGATAGAGAGAGGAAGCCTAGCCCCAGGATGGAAGTGTGTTCCCTGTGTGCTTTTAAGGGAAATTGTGCTTGTTGCAGAAAGCTGCATCTGGAAATACTGCATCTATTTTTGTTCCAAGTGAACATCCCTCACTGGTGTCTGTGGTGAAGATTGAGAATCCTTGATTATTGACCCAGAGGAGGGATGTCACAATGCTTACCATAAAAAGCTAATAAAGCTATGCTATGCAGGGTCAAAGCTCACTCTTCCAGGGCTTTGGCTTCATCTATTGCTTTTTGAAAGGGTTGTATTCTAGAAGCTGCTACTTAGTCCTCTGAAATAATTTTACAAAGCACTGTAAGCTTTATTCCTTTTCCAGGTCAAGCTTTGCTAGGACCAATCTCCAGGGGCCCCTGGACTCTTCTTCCAAATGTAGTTAGCTATATAGATAACACAGTGAAGCTCACGCAGTAATACTTGGGTGGCTTAAATAGTGATGGTCTCAAACGCACTTGTAAAACTTTCTTTACTGACTAAGTCAGCTTAGCATTGCTAACTGGTGACTTCAAAAACTGTGCAGACTAGTAAGAAAGTTGTTGGTTTATCAACACTTAGTATCTCAGAGACTTCGTAAATAATTCCATGAACTCCTGTCTTAGTTCAAAATCACTTATTAAAAAACAAAAACATAAATACAGTCTTAATGCATGTACAAAAGTCTTTTCCTAAATGCCCCTTGGTCTTTCCAGAGAATAAATATCCCATCCAAAAAATAGGTATACAAACCAGTTGTCACTACTCTGAGTTAGACAAAAGTAAATTCCCAGGTATACATGGTTAGCGTGCATGGGGGCGAAACTTGCACCCATGGCTACTCCACTTAGTTGTCTAAAAAACTCCCCCTCAAAGGTAATAAAATTGTTGTAAAGTACGGTATTCATAACCCCCATAATAAAGTTTAACATTGTATTGTCCAGATTGGTTAGTTCCAGAACAGTTGCATGAAAATATTCCAGACCTTCTTTGTGGGGTATTTAGGTGAAAAGAATCAATCGCATCTAATGTAGAAAAATAACATTTTGTTGAAAAGACTCATGCTTGACTTTTGTAAGGAAATCCCATGAGTCTGTTAGAATGTTTAACTGGGTACATGGAATTTTTTATAATGTGATCGACAAATACCCCTAATGGGCATGTGATGGAATTATGTGCAACCTCTGTAAATGGGTAAGGGGAGGGGTCTATCACATCTTTGTGTATTTTGGGTATTCCAAAGGCCATTGGAATAACTGGATGTTTATTGATGAGAAATGGAGTCCTTCATTAAAGGCTGCCTGCATCAAAGAATCCTCTAACAAGTATTCTATTTCTTGTAGGCAATGTTTTATTTTATTTCTAGATGTTAATTTTGTATCTGTCATTGTATAATCAATTGCATATGCTGCTAATACAAGACATCCTGTCCACTATGGCCAATCTTACCACCCTTATCTGGCTTCATAAATCTCAGCAACTTGTCATTTGTGTGTGTTCATAAGCAGTCTTTTTCTTCTTTGGTTAGATTGTAGTACCCATTCTTATGATTTGTAACTAGTCTATGTATTTCAGTGCTGCAATTTGTTTTCAGAAATAGCAACAGTAGGGTGGAGGGGTGGATTGAATGTACTTTTCCTCTAGAGTCTCATTTCTGGTGTATTTAAAGAATTGCCAAACCTAGTCCCTTGTTCTTAAATATAACTTGGAGGTTGAGCTTCCTTGTGTACAGTTTCAGTTTTACTAGTGTGTCCGCTAAATCAGTCTTAAAGTATAGCACAAATTTAAATTTTTTTCTGAAAAGTGAAAAAAAAAATTGTATCATTGATAAGGTCTGTGTAATTGTAAATACAAAAGCCCTGGCAGGTGGAAACCTTTACCACAGTATGTAGCAGAAATGCCTTCACTGTACTGTGAAGTTACATTACTAGGTAGTTCAGCTCTGTTTAGTTGTCCCTTTTCCTGTTTCTCTACCTCAGTCTGTTTCTCTGTCCCCTTGGACTCTTGGGTTCATTCTAAAAAATACTCCTATCTACAGTGGATTTCTATCCTTTCAGATAGTCTCATTAGGGAGACATTGTTGCCATATGTTTCACCATTAGAGTCAACAAAGTTGTTAATAAACGTTTTGTTGAGTTGCATTCAGTTGTGCAGCATTATCAAAATAAATGGGTAGAGTATCTTAGCCAAGACTGCAACATCAGTAATTAATGTGAAGAACGTAGTACAGTTGTGCAACTTAAACTTAACCATAGCAATAAATATTTGATCACTGCTGCGGTAGCCATTCCCTTCCTCCACCCATCTTGTTTTTTGGTGCGTACATTTTATATACCAAAGTGTGGACACTTTTTATTTTTTTGCTGTTCCTAATATTGTCCTTTAAGAGCTCAACCCCCTGTCTCCTGGCATGAAAGCTATGAAGTTTCACATCCAAACTTGTCTTTTAGTCTACTGTGCTCTAGCTGCTTGATAGATCTGGTATGTGGAAGGTGCTCTGAAGGTTTGAGAGCTAGCCAGCTGTTAATTCTTGGCAGGATATAACCCATATAGCTAAGCCCACTGCAGCAGTGATCACTCGAACATCTGCTTTTATGGTAAGTTTACTTGTAACTTGCACAACTATATTTTCTTGTATGCGTTTTGATGGGGTCTGATTTTAAGAGTGAGAAGTTCTTATTTTGTGTGGCTAATAACTCTTCCCTTCTCTTCACACCTAAAGGACCTATCCTCCTTTAATATTAAACAAGAGTACACTTCCTAATATGTAAGTTTTCACGGCAGCATTTTATAATGCATTGTAGGGTTATAATGTGCAATACTCGTGTATTGCAAAAAACAGTTATGTAAAACTGTCACCTAAAAAAGCAAGCAGCTGTAAATCCTACACCGCCATTGTCTTGTCCATCTCTATAGATATAAAGTTTAACATAGTAGCTGTCTGACGCAAAATATTTTTAACAGCAATAAAGAATTTTGATTAGAGATGAAAAACAAACTAGGTTGTTTGAACTTAGTACAGTTCATATTGCTTAGGCAAAAAAAAAATATCTTTGAAACCTATTTAACGTTCTCAAGTAGCATTTGTTTATTTCATAAGAATGTAAAATTTTATATTTCTAAGATCAAGCCATCTCAGAACTAATATTACAGTAAAGTTGACTTACATTTTACTGTCTGTCCTTTGGAATATCTATTTGACTACTACTGTTCTTCTGTGTCTGATTTAGCAGTGAAAACTTGCTTCTTTCTCTAGAAAGAGGGAGTAGTTACGTAGGTAGCTAGAAGGGTGGGCTGACCTAGACCTAGTGAAGGCATTTCTGAAGTAAAGGTTTACTGTGATAAATTGTCAAAGGCTTTAAACAAGTCTTGAAATAAGGAGGAGACTAGTTTGCCATTGTCTTTTGCTTTATGGGCAGATCTATAAAGATTAGAAGTGCAGCGTTACTATGGGTTGGGAGCAGTGTTGTGTGGGGATAGGAGTTTTTTTCTGCAGAAGATAGTTTGTTTTTCAGTATGTTCAAGTATTTTGGAGACTGGATAAGATTGTTATTGGTATAAAGTTAGTGATGTCTGTTGAATGTCCTCCTTTGTTTAGAGGAATAATGTGTCCCTCCCGGAGGGAGAGAATGTGGGATGCCTGGATTGACCTGTATTTATAAGGACTGAGACAGGATAAGCAATACTATTGGCTGCTGTTTTATGGTACTCACGTAGGTCATAAGCTGAAGCAGAGCATGGTTTAAGGGTAGCTTTATATAGGATGTGGACACAGGTTTGTAGTTGGACTTTGAGGTGGTGATGTGGCTGTTGGGCAGGGCTGGGATTAGATGTTGAGAGATCCTTGGATAGGAATGCTGTACTATGAAATATGAGTTGAATTCTGTTGCAATTTCAAATGGTTATCCCAAGAGAGGTTGGGGTTAAATTTTTGTATGATGTAAGATTTTGTTAATGGTTGGCCAGAATGTTTAGGGTTTACTATTTTTCTGAAATTGTAGTATAATTTTCAGTGATTTGCTGTTTTTGTATGTCTGCAGCGCATTCTGAAGTTTGAGATATTGTATTTTATATTTTTGCCATTTTCTTCACACTTTCTGCATCTTGCATTAGCATTCTAATCTTTTTGGATAGCTGAATCACATTAATTTTAGTCCCCTTCAAGGGGGAGGAAGACTATTTAGGATATTTAGGAAAGTTGTTTAATTTACAGCATCATCTAATAAAGGGATTTTTAGGATGTCCCACTTAGTAGGCGATGGGGTAATACTAAATATTTCTGAATTAAACTTAAGGCAGGGTGTGTTTTATAAACATGCTGTTTGAGTGGATGTGCAAGATGTCTAGTTGTATGGGTCGGAGGGAGTATCTCATTGTACGTCTGAATTTGCTATGGTGTGAAGCTAGAATCTAGTCTAAGAAATATGAGGTATTGCTATAATGTATGGAGCTATTAATTAGTGGTGTGAAGCCGTACAAGTTCCTGCTAGATGTAGGGGAGTTGGATTGTTCAAATGATTGATATTGACATCACCTAAGTAGTATTTTTTTCTTCTGCAGTTGTTATGGATATCCAATGTAGGATGTCTTCCACTGTAGCTGAATTTGTCACCGTGAGGGATGTAAAGGACAGTATCATTTACAGGAAAGTAATAAGCTCTGCAGAACTGAATTTTGGTGCTGGTTTGTTGTAGAAGGAAATGTGGTAGATGGGAAATATTAGAGCAGTACCCCTACCCTTTCTATTTACACTGTCATAACTGATGTAGCTGGGGGTGTAATTTTGGAGTTGTAATTGTATACAATGGTGACCTTACTCTTGGTCATTTTATATCAACCTCCTCAAATTCACTATCTCAAGAAAAATGGGTTGTTTAATAATTTTCCATTCTAAAACAAATGCAAGTCTGTCAGCTGCAACATATGTTGTATTACAGGTAGTAAAACCTAATTATCTTGCTATGCCTCACTTCATGCACCTTTGTACATTACTCCTCTCAGTCCCCAACTTGAAGCAATCCCATTGCTTTACTTATTACCACATTTCAAACTTTGCTTTCCTTTCACTTTTTCTTGTGTCTTTTTACCTTAACTCCTTCTGTCCCTACTGCGCTAATTTAAACACAAGACTTGTCTAATCCCTTGTTTAATAACGGTCTCCCAAACGTTAGAAAATTGACTATATTCATTACTCCAGTACAAAGATTCTGCTTTTGACATTTACTTTTTATAGTTATTTCGACGTACCTAAAATATTTCATGAAATGAGTTTCCTCAAAGGTACACAATAGCACAGTGATCTTGAGGATTGGCATAATTTGTTTGGGCCTAATATGTCATGCAGTTAGAGGTTGAAGGTTCTGCTTCACACATTCAAGGTGTCTGGTCTCAAGAACTATTAAAAAAAAAAGTTCTGGCAAGACTGAAATTCAGTATTTTGGATTAGTGCAGATGACATTAGACCACCAGATCAGAGTATGGTTAAAGCTGTGACATGGATATAAATTCCAGGAAGTGTTTGTGGAGCTATTTGTTTATCATTTTAAACTGTCCCTTTAAAATTGTGCCAGGGCAGTCAATGGTGCTTCACCTTGTAAAAGAACTGCTAAAAAAATACAGTTTCAGAATGGTGTAACACCCAGGAACAGGCCTTCAAAGGAGGCAAGTCTGTCCGTGTCTAGATTTGTACATGCTTATTATCATGACAGTAGTTTATTGCAATGTGTGATGGCAGTGTGAAACTTCTTGCTGCTCTTGAATATTAACAGTGACTAATGGAGATATTCTCAAATTAAGAAGGAATGCCTAGTTAATTTGTGGGAACAATACATATAAAAATGCTGAGGAGGAGGAATGAGGTTTAAGGTAAGGCAAGACTTGAACATTTTTTATAATGTGGACTAAATGAGAGTTATAAAGAAAGAAAACCTATGTAATGTATCATGTATAACATTAATATGGTAAGTTTTCTTTTCTGTGACTGTGTGGTTAGTTTCCTTTTCTATTAATGTGTGGGTGCCTGTGTCTTAAGTGATATGTTTAATAAGGTGTTTAAAAAAATGCCTAGCAATAGTATTGGCATGAGAGGCATTCTTGTTATCTATTGGGCATGAATAGTTTTCAGCTGCAAACGCACCATAAACCACTAGTGCCAATGATAAACTTGTATGACTTGGATAACATTCCTCCAAGATGTCAACAGTTTTAGATGAGTCTTTGATGATTAAATCCAAAAAGCAGTTTGTGGTTTAGAGAAATAACCAACAGTGGCAGGTACCCTGGCCAGAAATCATTGCACTGATAGCCCAATGGGGTACGGAAGATGATGTCTAAGCCATAATGTCCAGCAGCCAAATAACTTTCCATACAAAGAACATCCTCTGAGAAGCAGCTAAAACAGATAAAAACCTACAGATCTTCCTGTGTTCATGATGGGTGGCCAAGAAAATGGACACTGACATTCATTGTACAAATACATTGTTCTGAGAGCTCATATGCCGGAGCATGAGGTCCTCTAGTACCAGAATCTGATTGTATATCAGCGTTGCAAAGGGCAGAAGTTCTGAGACAAAACCGCAAAGGGCATCAAGGTTTAACCATATGCAGCGAGCAGGAAGACCTCTTTTATGGCAAAATATAAATGCTGACATAACCAGGCTTTCATCTGTCTCATCTCTGCATACAAAAAAATCCTGCTGAAATGACTGAATGTCCGATTGTGTCTTGATTGCTGAAAGGATGATGGCAAAAAAACTGTGGCAGACTTGTGTGAACATAATGGGGGGAAATGAGCTAGTAATAGTAGATTATTAGAGACATTGAGATGGTCAGATTACTTAGTCCTATCCCACCTTAATATAATGTTTTACAGATGGGTAATGCCCATAAAACTGATCATAAAGTGGAGCTTTGATTTTGTCTTCAGAGTTTCAACAATTTGTAAAGGAGTATAACTTGGTCTGTATATGCCAAGTGCATGTTATGTGCAAGATAACAGTGCTGCTGAGAAAGCAGTGCATATTAAATCCTCACCCATATCAGCTACGTTTTTTTTATTTGTTTTTAAAACAAATATTTACGTAGGTCCACAGCTGATCAACACATCAGTTATACACATCAACAATTAATATTTTTCAAGCAAGTCTTTACATTTAAGCCAGTATTTATATGAATGTGTAATGTTAGAAGTTCTCATCTTTATAGTATGGAATTCACTACTGCAAACATTTTGCCATACTTCAATGGGGGGGTAATTTTACTTTTCCAATTTTTAATAATTACATTTTTGGCTATAGCAAGAATAGACCAAAGAAGATGCACTTGGGTTTTTGGAATTGTCTCTAGAATGTAAGCATTAAATAAAACTAAAGATTTAGAGCTATTATATCTATCTGACCATAAAGCTTGAAGTTAATTTCTGTCCAAAAAGGGGCAATGACTTCACATTTATATATAGTGTCCAATCGGATATTTCAGAATTACATCTCCAGAGTTTTAATTCTATTTGATTTATACACAATTGTAATGTCATTAGGAGTGACAAAAGCTGTGTGTAAGAATTTCCAAATGAAAATTTTCCAATATAATGTAGTTTTATCTTTAGATTAATATTTTTTTGTATTCTTCAGAGAATATTTCATTATTAATTTTTGAGGAGTGCTTATAATAGAAATTGTCTAAATATGTGAAATATTAAGAAATTTGTAAATTTGTGACAAATTTTTTTCATTGCATTATTGATATTAAGAATTCCAATAATTTGGAGAATTTCTCATCTAGATTAAATATCTATCTTATTATTTTTTGTATTCACAAAGTCTCAATATTGGTAAAATTAACCAATTCTCAAGCTTGCTTGTATTTGGACCTTAAATTTTCAACTATATATATATATATATATATATATATATATATATATATATATATATATATATCAATACCATTTAAGAATCTATGCCAATAAATTAAGTTACTTTGTTTAACTACTAACATTTTGTTGAAGTTGTGAGTTTCTAGGCAGTCATTTGTATATGCAATTTGAAATAGAAAATAAGTCTTTAATACAGTGGGTAGAATGTTAACTTTTGGGAAGAGGGAACTATATTTAAATAAGGAATTTGAGAAGATGGTGCAGTTCCATTTATGCAAAAATCGTTTAACCAGGTAAAACTGTTGGGGACTACTTGGTTGTGATATATGTAATATTTACTAATATTTCTTGATGTACTTTGTACTTTTTCCATTTTTAATCAATTTATCTGCAATGCAGTAACTTTTACAGTTGTTGAAGTAGCATACAATTGAATATCAAAGAATCCTATTCCACCATTAGCCCAACCTTTTCTGTACCTATCAAAGGAAACTTTATCAGGCTGTCAAAAAATTTAAGTAGAAATGAGGAGATAGTACTAAAGATTGTAAGACAAAATTTTAGGGAGAATTACCATCTTAAGCATTAATCATTCTTCTGTGGTGAAGAATTTATTTATTTTATTTATTTATTTTATTTCCAGTTTGATTACCGGGGAAGTCCACTGGGCCAGAACATACCCATTTTCAGTGGCAAAAGCAAAGCAAATTCAATCTAAGTTACATGGCGTAAAAGGTAGTAATAAATTATATACATTTGAAATTACATTACATTGATACAGTTAGTAAAAAAAAGCAAAAACACACAGTATACTTCAAAAATCATCATTCAGGAAGGTAGATAATAGATTTAGTAGTTTCCTTCAAGTAGCAGGTTAAACTGTATGAGAAGAAGGTCTAAGGTTACATGCTATTTACAATATTTACATATGAGGAGTAGAGAGAGAGAGAAAGTACATAGATTGAGAGTAGATTAAGGTTTGATCAAGCTCTGATCGAGAGAAGAAAAGAGAAGAGAAATTAGGATAGAGTAGAGAGAAAGGATATAGAGGGATTCAAGGGGAATTTATTTAAATTTAAGTAGGATGTAAGCAGGTACACTTATGTTTAGTGGACAAGTAAGAGAAAAGTTGGGTTTTGAAGGCTTCAGTGTTAGATGTTTTCTAAGAGTAGAAGGAGAGAGTTCCATTTCCTGCCAAGAGAGTAGGAGAGAAGGAGTTGGCCACCAGGGCGATTGGGTTTGTGGATGGCGATTAAATTTTGGTGTTCAGATCTTAGAGATCTGTTTGGGGTGTATGGTGGAAGGATGTTTTCTAGGGCTGGGCATTTATCAGGGTAGAATATTAATTTGTGAGCAGTGGTTAGTTGGAGGTATTCTAGGTAGTTAGGAGTTCTAGCCAGTTCAGAGTTTGTAGGGAAAGACAATGATGAGAAGAGGTTTTAGATTTGGTAGCAAATTTAGAGATTTTATTATAGCAGATTTGAGTTTAGTGGAGATGGAAGAAGACAGGTTAGTAAGGAGGGGCTCCATATAGTAGAGATGGCAGAAGATAGGTAATTGCTAAGGAATGCCTAGTGGAGTTGGAGAGAAAGCAGTTGTTCTTATAGAGCATACCTAGCTTTTGGTGGGTTTTCTTTATGTTTTGTTGTATGTGGCTATCAAATCTAAGGTGCCTATAGTGATGCCAAGGAGTTTTGCAGATGGGACCACCTCTATGGGTGACATGGTTTGGCTTATGATTTTGAATGCTGTTTTATCAAATGTGCAAGCCCTGGAGGGAGCGAAGAGAAGAATTTTAGATTTATTAGAGTTGAGAGATGATTTTGGTGCATCCAGTTCTCTGTAGTGGAAAAAGCTATTTGGGTTTTGTCAGTATGCAGACTAAGGTAGAATCATCAGCGTATTGGATGACTGTTGTGTTTGGGATGGCAGAGTGAAGGTTATTTATGAAGATGTTGAAAAGCATGGGTCCAAGGATGGACCCAGTGGGTGTAGGTAAGAAGGAGGAGGTAGAGTTGTTCCATTTGACAGCTTGGGATCTGTCTGATAAGTAGCTAGAGAACCAGGATAGAGTATCAGGAGATGAAGGTTTGATAGATGAAAGAGAAGGTGTTTGTGAGAGATGGTGTCAAGGCTTTAGACAGATCTAGCAGTACAGTGGAAACTAGTAACCCAGAATCCCTGGCTTGATTGACTGTTTCTAAGAAGGATAGTAAGGCAGTAATGGTGCTGTGTCCAGGGCGGAAACCATGCTGGGTGGGTGTTAGGAGGTGGTTATGAGTTAAGAAAGGCATGAGTTGGTGGCTAGTATTTTTGATAAAGGTGAGAGTAGGAAGTTTGGAGATATTTGTGTTTTTGCCTCCTTTATGAAGTGGGAGAATGTAGGCAGATCTCCAAAGCATAGGGACATATGACTCTTAGAGATCTGTTAATTAATATGCTGATAGGGAGAGCAATACCTTCGGCAGCACATTTAAGGAAAGAGGAGGGGATGTTATCAGGGGCATTAGAGCGTGGCTTTAGTTTAGATAAGAGTCTTTTTATGAATATAGTTGATACAGGTTTCAGCTGGAAGCTGGGAGGACAGTTAGAGGGGTTGTTGGGAGCAGAGGAAAGAGAGTTGGATGTATTATTGTTAGGGAAGGATTTAGTAAGATTGGCTATAGATTCTGTAAAGAATTTGTTGGAGAGAGCTTAGTTCTGAGTCAGTTTTACTAGGGTCTGGGCAAGGGTTATTCCTGGATCCAGGATGGAGAAGGGAATTAACTGAATTCCAGAACTGTTTGGGGTTCTTATTATGGTTGGACTGTAGTTTAAAGTAGTAGTTTTTTTTGTCCTGGGAGATTAGTTTTTTTGCTAGGTTGCGGAGTTGTGTGTATTGGAGCAGGGAAGTAGGGATTTTATTTTTCTGGTACAGTTTCCAAGATTTCTCCCTTTGGTGCATGACTTGTTTTGTTTCTTTGGATAGCCAGGGGGCAGAGTTAGATTTGACTTGTTTGTTTCTTGGAGGAGCTAGGGAGTTAAGGGTATTTAGGAAGATAGAGTTAAACTGTTCTACAGCTTTGTCTAGGGGAAGTGTGTTTAGGGTCTGCCAGTTGGTATGTTTAAGAATGTTTGAGAAGATAGTGGGGCTGAAGTTGCTGAGATTACGAGTGTGGATGTAGTGGTGAAGATATTGGGTAGAGTTAGTGGAGCGGTGTATGAAAGTAGGGAGATGGTCACTGAAGGTGTCGGGGATAGTGCCTGAAAGAGTTATTTTGTTTGGATGAGACACAAGGATCCAGTCAATGGTAGATCCTGGGGGATTTACTTTGTTCGGTCGGGTGGTTGAGTGGATTACTTGGGTGAAGTTAGAGGTTGATGAATTGGGAGGGGGAGGGAGAGTTGATTTTATTCCAGTCAATATTAACGTCGCCTAGAATGTAGGTTTCAAATTTGATTTCAGTTGAGGCCCAGTAAAGAATATTTTCCAAGGTTGTTGTCACCTGGAGATATATAAAGGGAGATAATGCAGATGTTCTTATGTTTATTTAGTCGAAGGAGACTGGTTGTAAGTTCAGCGTTTTTGAATTCAGGAGTTGGAATTTGTAGAGGGATCAGGGAGAGGAGGTTAGAGTAAATTATTTCCAATTTGTGACTAAACTTAACCTGTTGAAAGTTTGCATCGTTTCTTTACCGTTCGACATAATGGTCATACCAAGGTGTTTCATTTCATTGCTATTTCAATTGACGTTCAGTATTTTTTTATGATTTTCATTTATTTTTTTTTATTAAAAATGTACTTGTTTTATTATAATTAAAACCTAAATTTGAGATTTCTTCAAACTGATTCATAGAACTATCACCCTGGAAATAAATGAAATTATATTTCAAAATAATTTCCACAGTCTCCATGATTAATCTAAAATCCTTCTGGGACAAAAACTTAGTCAGTAAATGTTTCTTCAAACTATGATATACCAATGTGATGGGGAATCACTGAAAAGAGATTTTACATTTATGGTAACAAAAAATCAAATTTGAATTAAAGCTAATTAACCTAACTTGGTTAAAAAGTCCCAAGAATCCATGAAGATATGATCATGTGAACTATAAAACTGTTTTAATTTTGTATCTATAAAAATTATTTGAAGAAACATGGACTGTTTTTGAATTTTTGTCCCAGAATGATTTTAGATTAATTATGGAGAACATGGAACTTATTTTGAAAAAGTTCATTTACTTCCAGGGTGATTATTACAAGCAACTGGATCGGGTGGCTGTGGGCGCTTCATGCTGTCCAGTCTTTGCTAATATTGTATTACTTTATTGGGAAAAATATTGTGTTCAGCTCGGAATATTTTAAGTACATAAAAGCATATTACTGTTTTCTTGACAACATTTTGTTGGTTTGGCAGGGACCTGTGGAGTTTGTGGACAATTTTATGGGTAACATAGGTATAGGCGAGACCGCAGTTTTTTTTTTTTTTTTTCGTCTTTAAATCACCATGTAGGTTTAAAAGGTATTAATTACCTGGATGTTCAAATTATTACAGATCTTAACTAGAAGTTTGTATCAAGAATATTTAGGAAAACATTTTTCCAATTCCCATCTGCACTACCATGGTAACCATCCCCACTTTCACAATAAAAGTATTAAGGGGCCAAATGGTTTGAGCTGCCCGGATGACTTCTCTAATAGAAGATCTTCTTAATGAGCTAGATTTTGAGAATTTATGTTGAGAGAGTACCCTAAAACACTTACTGGCCCAATCAAAGAAAAGATAATGCTGGGATGGGGTATGAAATATATTCTGTTGATTAATAATACAATGGAATTTAATTCAAATTCAGTATCCACTGATGTTAATTGATGGAATAATTTGGCTTCCTCTGGTGTTTTGAGTGATAGAGTACAATTTTGTTAAGTTTAACCAGAATAGCTATAGTGTTAAGAAGAATTATTTCCAAATACTGGAATTTGTTTGCCACAATGCTGAACAGTTTAAAGGAGTTTAATCATACTTTGAAGTTTAGTTTCAAGAGAGGGGCCAACTTAAATATGGTCCCACCCCCACACCCGCCTATGGTAGGCAAAGAAAAGGGACTTTAGGTTTGGGAATTGCCCCCAATGTCCTTTCATTGTTAATGCTACTGAGTTGTACCTACCAAACTTAAATAGAATTTTACCAACAAATGGTTATTACAACTGTTACTCAAAAGATGTGATATATCTGGCTTACTGTACATGCTGCTATGCATACTGTACAGGTAAAACTGAACAGTGCTTGAAACAAAGAATATATGAACATATTTATGATATTAATAGAAAGAGACTAATGCTGTATTTAGGCACATCAGTATATGTAGTCAAGCAAATTATAAATTCTGAGTGCTAGCGCAGGTTCATAGGTAGGTACTAGGCTATCTGCCAGAGGGCATTTATAAGCCTAGCCAGATTGTCAGCTTTCGCCGCCCCATTGATCAATTAACTGAGCCTCTGTCAAGAAGAGCCAATTAAGTAATCCCAGGGGTGTATTTTCTGTTAACCATCCACGCGTCAAGGTTTCTTTTGAAGAGTGTTAGTGAGGGGCTCTGCCTAATGTAGTTAGGAATTTTGTACCAAAGCATGGGGAAGTCTCTGTGACAGGAATCTATCCCTCCAGCATATTCTATTTATTGTTGTGGTGAGGTTTAGCTCACTAGAGCAAGTGGCTCTCAGTGACTTGGATTTCTTTAGGTGGAGCATTTCCATCAATTCTGAGTTGGACATGGCTTTGTAAGTCGGGCAGAGATTACCTATGAGTAAGCGATATGCCACTGAGTACAGTTGGAGGTTTTCCAGTCGGGCTGCATAGAACATATGTTTGAGGTCAGTAATCCTCTTGGTGAGGTACTTTTGTGGTCTTTCCAGCTGTTGGAACTGTCTTGTGAGGTACATCCCAAATGTGGCATTGTACTCTATGATAGGTCTGATGAGTGATGAGTAGAGGGGCACTATAACCTCTTTATTTCTAGATGCGAACCCTTTAGTAATTAGATGGGTTACATAGAAGGATTTCCTAACTACTTTAGCAATATGATTGTCAGAGGAGAGATTACTATCTACCTGGGTCCCCTGATCTCTTACCTCTTCTGTATTAAGGGGGCTGCCACCTATGTGGTAATTCATGGGTGTTTTGTTCTTCCCAGACAGGATGACTATGCATTTTTTGGCATTTAGCTTGAGACCATGACTTTGACACCAGGTGTCCATCTCAGTAGGGCCCTTTTAGAGAATGTCCGTGTCAGCTGGAGAGTCAATTATGGCTTCCAGTTTGCAGTCATCGGCGAACTTGGTTAGCCATAGTCGTCCTGTGTTTGCCTGTACTTCTGAGAAGTATATGCCGAACAGTAGGGGTCCCAGGACTGAGCCTTCTGGACACCACTTGTGACTGGTTTAGAGTCGGACCTGGAGCCTGCTATTCTTACCGTGTGAGTTTGGTATGTAAGTCAGTTGGCAACCCATCTCGTGACATAGGGGATTATGTTCAGGCTGGTGAGTTTTTCTATAATTCCCAAGTGGGGAATGGTGCCAAGGCCTTGGAGAGATCAATGTAGGCTGTGTGAAGCACCTTCCCCTCCTCTATGGCCTTGGTGACTGTCTCGAAGTCAACCAGGTTTAGTAGGCATGATCTTCCCTTAACAAAGCCAAACTGGGTCGGGTAAGTGTTTGGAGATTCCCAGTGTCTTTGTTAATTAGTTCCACGATGATGCACTCCATAGTCTTGCAGACCAGGCTAGTCAGGCTTATGGGGCAATAGCTACCAGGGTAAGTTTTGGCACCTCATTTGTTGAGCGGAATAATCATTGCTGTGCACCATTCTATGGGCATGTAGCCTGTGGAGAGGCTGAGGTTGAACAGTGTGTTTAGGTGGGGGGCAAGTTCATTCTGTAGCTCGTGTAAGATGCAGCCTGGGACACCATCTGGCCCCATTGATGCTGTGCTTTTGAAAGGGCTGTTTCCACCTGTGCGTCTGTGATTTCCGGGACACTACACATTTCCGGTATTGTTGTGGGCCCTTTTGGGGGTGAAAGGGGGGTGAAGTTTGCACTGAATCTATCTGCCAGGATGTTGGCAATATCAGTAGGTGCAGTATATTTTGTGCTATTTTGCACTATCTCCGAGCATATCTGCAAGTTGCCACTTAAATTCTTGACATAGCTAACAAAGGCTTTGTGGTCATCTTTCAAATCCTTGGCTATTTTTTCTTTCGAAGTTAGCCTTGGATGATTTTATGAGGGATCTTAGTTTTTTACTGATACTGATCAGGGATGTCTTTCCTTCTTGGGATTTGCTTTTTTTCTGAACTAGTTTGCCTGTTTATGGTAGGGGTCCACCAGGCTGGTTTCCTTCTCTTAGGGGAGTCGGTCTTGGTTTTGCTAGGGATGGCATGATCCATGCATCCTTATAGGTGCTCAGAGTGCATTTGTAAAGGTTCCTGCATCTTGGACACTGTTCTCCTTTAGTGTGAGGGCTGTAAAACTTACCACCTCTGTCTTAAGTAAGGTGAAGTTTGCTATAGAAAAGTTTTCCACTATGGTTTCCTTTGTTGGGGGAGGTGGTATGGTGTGGACATCCAGAGTGATTAGTTTATGGTCTGATCTAACCAGTGACGGACTGACCTCGGATACAGAACACCTGTCGCCCATGTTGGTGATGACCAGGTCCAATATGTTTTCACCTCTGGTAGGGGAGTTTACCAGCTGATCGAGGGCATTTGAGTTGATAAATTACAGGAAGCGCTGGACCTGGAGTTTGTACTTGAGTAGTTTTCCCAGTTAACGGTAGGGTAATTGAAATCACCCAATATCAGGGTGTTCGGTAGGAACTTCATGTTTTCCAGTGTCTTTAGAAAGGCAGAGTTGTGGTCCTGGGTCATGGAGGCTGATCTGTAGCAGGCCACAATTTGCATTGCAGATTTGCCCGATGTTAGTTGCACAGGGATGATCTCGGAGGTATGCTGCGGCACTAACCTAGAGGTGTAGGTATCCTTGATGAATATGGATTTACCCCCTCCTTTTGTGTTTTGGTCCATGTTCTGTGGCCGAAATGTGTGGTATGAGTTGTAGCCCGGTAGTGCTGAGGTGCTCTGTGGAGCCTTGAACCAGGTTTCAGTTACTGCACAGATGTTGACGTTCCCCATACTGAGGAGTGCTTCAAGCATGTGCATTTTGAGATTTAAACTCTTGGCATTGAGTAGCATAACCCTCCTTTTTTTATTTGTGCTGTTTATGGAGGTGGGTTTGACTTTTGAGCCTTGCCTAAAAAAGGCACTATGGGGGCAGCAAGAGCCTTGGCCAGTATTCGAAAGCCTAGGGGTGACTGGTGCAAGCTGTCTCTTGTGAAGCAACAAGGCTTGTTGAGCATGTTGTCCCAGACTGACAGACACTGGATCCCCTTTGAATGACACCAGAAGCTTAGCCAATTGTTGAAATTGATATTTTTTTCTTTATACTGCGGTATCATTCTTGGTGAGGGCAGGATGCTACTCTGGGTCATACCCGCCTGGGCTACATGATCAGAGAGCTCTTCCATGTCTCTCTTCATGTAGTCCAGGGAGGTATGTCTCAGATCATTCACACCAACATGAACAATGACAGTCATATTTGTACTTGTTCTGGAGTGACCTGAGTGATTGTGTCATGTGGTGGATCCTGGCACCCGACAGGCAGCTAGCAGTAACATTCTCCTTGTTCAGCCTCGTGAGTGGGACGTCAGTGTGCCTGACTACAGAGTCACCTGTTACTAGTGTGTTAGGTATGTTATTTCCCCTTAAGGGCTGTGATTGTGTGGTACCCTGATTTTGTGTTTTATGTGTTGTCTGGTTTGTGATGGGAGGTGCAGGTTTTTTGGGTGTCTGCTTTGGAGGTCTCTGATGCTTTTCCAGGTTTTTATTTAGAGCCTCAGAGTATGATTTTGTGTATTTGTGTATTTTTTGCCAGTGCTGGTTTAGTATATCTACGTGAGGCTGCAGGTGTGGTGCAAGTGTTTACCTTCTCCTCATGACTGCCTGTTCCAGTCTTTGGTGGAGAGAGCTTAGCCTCAACTTTAGCTGTATAATTGCATGTCTCGCATATGGTAATTTCTAGTAGGAGGAGAGGGTTGTCTGTGTACATGAGGCAGTTGTAACATTGCTTCAGGATACCCAGGTTCACCAGCTAGACTGGAGAGTATACCTGAAATTGCCCTTTGGTCATGCCTGAATAGTAGGGTGAGCTGCTTAGTCGCTTGGTTGGTGAGGGGTGAATAATGAGTCTTGCCCTGCTGGGCAATCAAGTGTCGGAGTACATTTAGTGCTTGCTATTGGGTCTGAGCAAATGCTGGACTGTAGGATGCTTTTTAAGTGCTTAGGTTGAGAGTTAGACTACTTTCAAGGGAAAAACTGAAGAGGAGACTTGGTGGAGCCAGGAATAATTTAGCCCAAGCTAACTGGCACTGCCTGGACATGCAAAACCATGCAAACATAGTTTTTACAGCAGGGAAATGTAAGAGAGAAATTAGCCCCAAATGGCCTATAAACTACTAACTTCTGGGCTGGAACCAGTCTTCCAGGGACAGATGGCTGCTCAAAGCTCCCTTTCTCACAGGTGAACAGTAAAAACCTCCTTATATCCAAGTAAGGTATGGGCAACTCAGAAACTTGTAACAGCCCTGAATCCAGCACTGAAAACTGGACTAGACTAGCTTAGAATGGTGGGAAACAAGGAAAACTTTTTTTTTTGAACATAAGGCAAAAAACGTAAAAAATACACTTAAAACAGCTTTAGATGACTACAAGTAATTAGAAAAGGCTTTTAAACAAATTGCCCAATTAACCAGTAAAAAAAATCTCAAAACTGAGCCCTGTTCCTGTAGTCTTCAGACAAGTTCCAACTACACTCCTGCCACTGGAGTGCAGGGGAACCTTCTCCAAAAAAGAAGGCATGGATTAGTGCTAAAGTTGCACAAACAAAGCTAGATTCATTAGGCCTAAATCTAGTTTATGCAACAGCAAACAAGGCACACCAATTTCAGTAAGAAACAGTTCAAATATGCAGGCACTGTAAGCCTCTAACCAGAAATTCCAAGCTCAGAATGGCAGAGTCCAGCCTCTCCTCCCACAAGAGTGCAGACCACAAACCTTCTTAATGTAAAATGGCTGGCCTGAAGCCCAAGTATCTAAACCAGAACTAACACACTTTTAGAATAACAGACAACTCTGCCTTCAATCAGCAGTTCCCAACTTAGAAGGATGTAAGCTACCTGTCCTGCCACAACAGTGCAGACCACAACCTTTCCTAATGTAAAACAACTGGTCTGAAGCCCAAGTGCTTAAACCAAAAGGCTTAGAATGATAGTTGCACCAAGAAGTAATAAATACAATTGAGTACTTTTAAGATGACAAAATAAAGTAGGAAGAAACACAAATACAGTAACCCTTATGAAAGGGGGGGGGTTGGAAATTATTGTAAATTAAGCTAGAATACCGTGAACTTATTTGGCAATTGAATTTTGATGCTTGTGTTAATTCTGGTTTGAGTGATCATGTTTCAGTTGTGCCTACCCTGAAAATGAGGGCTTTGACATACTAAGGTATTTTTTATTTTTTTCTGTGCGTATGGTTCTGTATGTTTAAATCATTAACAAGTGCTAAATGTAAAGGCTCATATGAAGTAGTCTTGATTTGGCCAGATTGGTTGTTTTATGTCGACCAATGATATTTTCTGTTTTTTATACATTTTAGCCAATGAACAGGATTGATGGGTTATAAAACTTATTTTTAGTACAGTTAAATTTATTCTGAATAAGTTTCATGTAGTGTTGAAATGAAAGCGCTGAATCTCGTATTAAATTATATTTTGGAGATGCTGTTTTAAGTGGTTTGTTTCTGTACTAGAGACTGGGGTATATCCTTTATTGGCCTTATGTGCTGCTGAGGTGGGTGTTTCTTAAATCTTGCGGATTGTTTTCAGCTTTAACACCGGGTTACTAGGTATTTAGCTTTTAACAAGTGGCACACATGCTTTTTTCATCAGCATTACTAATGTTGAATAGTTATTGTCAAATCTTGTAGTATTTTCTTTTATTTTAACTGGATAATTAGTACATGCAGCTTTTAAGACTTAATCCTTATCTTGACTTGAGAAAAATCTTACAATCACTGACCTTGCTGAAGGTGGGATTTTTTTTTTTTAAAGATGAGTAGGAAAATTATCTAAGTGCCCTTTCCATTTCAAAAGTCTTCAGACAAGTTCAGTGTTTTAGGCAGAGAGGTATTAAGGAATTGAATCATACTGTGTCCCCCTCTTCTTTTTCAGGAATTCTGTAAATCTTGATGTTATTCCTTCAGGATCTGTTCTTGGAGTCATCTATTTTTTTCCCTAGAATAATTTTTGTTTCAGAAGAAATTCAGTGTTCTCTCTTTCAAGTAATCTTCCATCAAAATCAGACATTGCCTCTTCTATACTTTGAGTTTTATGAAACATTGTGATTTAAGGGATTCACTCAGCACTTCAACTTTGTTTTTGTACATTCCTCTTTAAAATTGTCCATTTTGCTTTCTAACGTATCAATCTTTACAGTTCACTTATTGATATTACTTAGTATAGCCTGTGTCTTTTTTTCACTGTACTGTCCTGTACACTGGGCTTAGATTGGCTCATTCTGAGACAATTGGTTCTTCTAGTTTTCTTGACAGGAAAAAGCAATTGGGAGTTTCAAACTTGTTTTTGTAGTAAATCTTTCAGCAGATGTTAAACTATAAATTCATCATGTTTTTGAAATGTTCTATTTGAGTTTTTTTAGTAAACATTGTCAGAGATGTTAAAATGAAGCACAGCTAAAAAAACATGCTGTTAACTGCTCACCATCTTGGGCACCCCCCCCCCATTTGATAGTTTTAATGTCCTATAGAACAATGGGAAATGGTGCAGCTAGAATGAGTTGAGCAAAGCTAATTTTGGACAGATTCAAACCACCATTCCAGTGTTGGAAACAAAGTTATTGACAAAAACAATGTTCTTTAAATCTGACCAAAATGACAAAAGGTGCCAAATCTGCATACGGATGGTTCTGTGACGAAAAGCTTTCACTTTGTTCCTTGCCTGATGTAAACTCAAGCCATACTATTCATCACAGATTAGGGGTGAAAGGAGGGATGGAAGAAAGCAAATGACAGTTTCCAAATGTGATGATGTGATGGTAAGAAACCAAAGATGCAGCCAAGCTATTCCTGTCCAAGCTGAGTTTTCAGTCATCACAACCATTTAAGCAGTGACCATGACCAGGTGAATCCAAAGACATGAGACTGAGTCAGTGTCTTCAGAGCCTAATGACCAGCTTAGTCTGTACTAGAGACATTACTCAGACTTGTATTGACTCCTTGCCAAAAACAACCATCCTAACATTCCCAACCTGTGAGATTTCTGATAAGGCTTGTGTGACTTGAGGCTTTTAGTGAGATTCTGAGACTTGAGGAGAATACAAGTAATAACATGACTTCTAATAGGAAAGTATATATAAGGACTGTAAAAGTATATATAGGGACTGTAAAAGCAGAAATATTTTATTTTAGTGAAAAATGTAAACTGTACTGAAGTAATGTCAGATGCTTCATATGCATGTGTATGTGTGTGTGTGTATATATATATATATAAAATGTGTGTATAAATGTTTATTGTGTTATACATCAAAACAGAATTTCATCCACTTCTGAAAGGTTATTAAAATCACTTTGATCAGTTTTAAACTGAGCCTATAGAGCTTGTAGAGAAGGTCATTTGTCACCCTTGTCATCTGGGTAGTCCTAAGACTGATGCCACACCAATACTGAAGTTGTAGACAAAAAAACTAACATTAAACTGTAGCTCAGAGGTTATGCAAGCTCCTTGCTACAGTTGTAATAAGCTACCAAATGCATTCAAAAGGCAGTGATATCACCATGTTCATCCTTAAATGTATGCTGCTATTACACCTGAGAGCAGCTGGCAACTGCTTGAACAGCCTGCTCCCATGGCCGCCACCCACTTCATCCCACTCTAGTTACAACGCTCTAATGCTAAAGGGGTTTTCCCAAAATTCATGGGGCACTGTTGATTGCGAAACACAAGTCAGCTATGATCCTGATGAGATGTACTTTGCAGCTGGTAAGGCAAATATGCCAAATTAGTGCACACTAATTCTGGTTTGTTGAATATCTAATGACTTAAAGTATGGTGCACAAAACTTCTCAATTCTATAAGAACAAAATAAACGCATTGAAATGGGAAGAAAGGTTAAAGCAAACATTTTTACATACAACACAAAATAGTAAAGTAGAATTAAATCTATGGCATTTTAGATCACTTGAAAGTTCATAAGGACTATAACATCAACTAGTATGTAGGACTTCGGAATATGAATGGCAAACCAGAACCACAACTGTAAATCAGAAGCTATATACTGGAAAACATGTTTTTAAGTAATTCAGAAGTCAACAGACTTGGCTAACCAAAATCTAGTATCTTGGATATTGAACTCTTGTCACTGGTCTTCTCTTCCTACTGTTTGCTGCCTAGTATTCACTCCGCTTCATAACTAAGGTTTGCCGCCTTCCCTTCTACCCATGGATGTGCACACTAATTATGCTTCCCGCATTACCAGAAATGAGAGAGGTGTCTGCAGCTTTGGATGAGGATCGCAGAAACATGTAAGAGTAGATAACTGCAGATAGCTTGAAATTCTTCCTCGTCTCTTTTGGAAGTAGCAGTCTTGAGATGGATCATTTTGGAGAGATCTACAAGAGTACAGAGGCTCTTGCTAGCGTGAAGTTACTTTCTTTTGCACTTTGTCTTCTATCTTTGATCCTGCTGTGTTATATTGCCTTATGAATCTTGATCCATTAGTAACATTTCATTCTGTCACATTCCTTGTAATACAAAGTCATCAGCAGCTGCCTCCTTCATTTATTTTCTAGCACTACCTCTGCACGTATGCCTGTTCTTACCAATCCTTTTTAATGTTACTTTTAGTCTGTGTGCTGGTGACTAACTTCTTTAGCTTGGATGGATGCACCTGGTGTGACTTTTACTCATTCTACCTCCTGTCTTTTTGTGTCTAATATTTATCACATCATAAGAATTACTAGGCAAGTATGTCATGGATGAATTTTGTAGATGCCCATCCAATAAAGGTTCATCGTGAAGGATGCAGTTTTGAGGGTGTCGTTCTGCTTAATAAGAAAGGCCAGTTTTGTTTCAGAGGTGGGGTAAACTGGGTAATATCTCCCTCCAGGTTATTTTATGTGTTGGTGTAGATTCATATCACTGGGTCTGTTCGTGGTCTTATCTCCTTGTAGAGATGAACAAGAGATAAAGGAGCATGGAGTCCTTAATGGCACAGAATGCAAGACATATCTCTCTATTCCCACTGTCCGTCTTCTAGACTTACATAAACAGAGCTTCAAACATGTTTTGTTTAAGCCAGTAATCTTTTCAGTTAAGAACTGCTGGCGTCTTTCTCACTGTGCAATTTATCTGGATAGTAAAAAAGCAAAGGGGCATTGCATTGTATAACTAGTATAATTAGAGCAGTGTGTAGGGGTGATCACTTTTTTTGACATAATACCTTTTTGATATCAGTTGTTTTCATGCCTAATGATGCTTCATGTTGGTCAGAGGAAAGGGAGCTGCCAACCAGGGTACCAAGATCATAGATTACTGCCCCAACATGGAGTGACGTACATTTTTAACCAAATGTGACAACAGTATTGTGAATAAATCATGGACGAACCATCACGGACATCCAAAAACTCTTGAAATCCTTTATTAAAATGAACCCTCAATAAAAATCCTTTTCCTTGTGAAAAAATATATAAAAACACAAAAGGTGCACCATTCAGGATGGATAAGCGCTTTTGGGATTTCCCTTCCTCAGATCCTGTTACAACTGAAAAAAATGTTCCATTTAAGGAAGGCTTACCCAATTAAGAAGTTTACACAAGCTGACCGTGTGAGCCAGAGGTAAAACATCCTAATTACACCCTCCCTAAAATCCAGTCAATGGAAAAACTTCAAGCTTGAGTTAAAACAGCACTCCATTTGGTGTGCATTTACTTTCAAATGAACACTGCTCTGCTAGAGCAGATACCAGTCCTCTTTATTTAGATTCAAAGAATAATGCAACACCTTATTTAAAAATAAAACAAGGTGTAGTAAATTGACACACTGTTCTAATGAAATAAATCTTGGCGCATAAGAGGCTGTTCACAGTGCATGAACCATAATGAAACAACCTAAAGCAATCACATTGAATGTATAAGCCAATTTCTTCAGTTAATGCCAATAAAATATTCTATACAAGAAATAGCAAAGAAAGGAGGGGGCACACACGATTCTCCTTGATTCAAAGCTTGCTGGAAAAATCAATGATGGGTTTTGAAACATTTGGTCTTTAGAATAGGTTTTAATGCTACCACACCATTAAGTCCAGATTCACAATCAGCTCATAGGTTGATGATCCCAATCAATCACAGCAACTTCAGTACAATTCTGTACATTGCCTCCCCTTATGTTTTCAAGAATCAACTGTAGGCACCATAAACTTAAAGGCATGTGCAGGATGCATTTTGACATGTGCTAAAGCAGTGGTTTTCTCAAAATGGGCAGTGTCACGTATATGGCGAAGAATTTTTTCATTAAATTGGTGATATGTCTTCCCTATATAAAAGGCATTGCAATCCTGGCAGTCAGCCACATATATTAAATGCTTGCTATTGCAGTTGGCTCGCACCTTTAAGGAAAAATTTTGGCCAGAAACTGGATGGCGAAACAGATTGGAAGCATTGATTTACTGGCAAGCCTTGCATTTTCCACATTTAATACTCCTTTTTCTACCTTCAGTGTGTTGAGTTCTTCTGGTAATTCCATCTTTATAAGATGAGTCGTTTGATGTTCTTTTTATTTTTGAGGGTAAATCTGGGTACATCTCCCACTTTTTTCCTTAGGCTCTGATCTTCTGTTAACACAGATCAATATTTCCTGATGATGTCACATACTTGTCGAACATCTGTGGAATAGGTTAAGATTGCACCTTAATGGTGGAAAATATTATTGTGCTTGATAACTTTCTCATCATGAGCAAATTGACTGGAAAAATAGGTTCGACCCTTCCTCTTTCTGATGTTCTGTGCATCCCAGTTCACATCCCTATTGGAATAACTTCTTTGCAGAAGTATTTTAAGTTGCTGAAACTCTTTTACAAATTCATCATCAGCTGTGCATAGCCTAGAGATTCTAGTGGCTTGATTTTCAAATATATTGCGGAAGACCTGGCTTGGGTGCATGCTATCCTTGTTCAGGTAATGATTTCTCCAAGTTCTCTTCCTGTGAATACTGGTCTCCAGTCCTGTATCCGGATATGAAAATAACTTTACATCGAGAAACTCAATGGCTGTCTTAGACTACTGTGCTTCAAAAAATAGGAAGGTGGTCATGCTGTTCAAAAATTCTATGAATAATTTTAGTTGAATGTCATCCCCTTCCCAGATAAAAAGAATATCATCCACAAACCGACTATAATAAATCAGGTAAGTAGCCTATGGGTTGGATTCATTGAATACATGTTCTTTCTCCCATTGGGCAATCACAATGTTAGAGTAACTATTGGCACATGGGGTGCCCATAGCAATATCCCACCATTGCCAATAGCACTTTCTACCATAAGTAAAGACATTCTCCAGGATGCTTTCTAATATTAGACATATATTTGTTCCATACATGCCCATCTAGATTGTACAAATAGACAGCTGCAATCCCATATGAGTTTGGAATGACAGTAAACAAACTTCGTATGTCTAGGGTCACCAAAATAAAATTGGAAAAATCTGTATATGATTTCATCTTGCCATATAGTTTCTTCAGAAAGTCTCCAGTGTCTTTAAGTATGTTATCAACTTCTGGTAGAAGTTTTTTTCAGTTGGTGGTCTACATATACAGAAAGTGATTCAGTGACCCGGTGTTTTTATAAATTTTTCCACAAGGAAAAGGATTTTTATTGAGGGTTCATTTTAATAAAGAATTTCAAGAGTTTTTAGATGTCCATGGTGGTTCGGTCGAGATTTATTCACAGTACTGCCTTTTCTTTCACGGAACACCTTCAGCTGCTAGCAGGTTTGTTTTGGACTGTAAATTTGCCAACAGTGCCCTTTTTTGTATTTAGTTTTAGCTCTTTGTAGTACACTAGTGGTTTGTAAGGTTTAGTTCTTGCTGAGTGATGCCATATCAAGGGGCGATTGGATAATAGCCAATTTGCAGTCACTGGCATGCATACTTATAGGTCAGGGTTTAAGGTTTGCGAGGTTGAAGTTTATACCAAAAAGAAGGGGTCCTAGTACTGAGATTTGAGATGCATTGCAAGTTACCTTCTTAATTTTTGAGGACACATCTGACACTTGTGGATTATCTTCCAGTCAGTTTGCTGCCTGTCTTGCCATCTAAGGGTCTGCATTTAATTATCTCAGCTTTTTTACAATACCAGTATGGGAGATGGTGTTCTATACCTCCGCTAAATCCATATAGACTATGTCAACTGAATAAACCCAAGACCAAACTGTTGTATGATGAAGCCAGATATTAAAGGTTCCTTGGATTTGAAACTGTACGAGTTAGGTTGATTAACTATAGCTCCTGGAGTCTGTGGTAGGACTCTCCACAAGACATCACAAAGGCTGTTCCCCATATTTCAGGGACATACCCCATGGCTATGTTAAGTTCCGACGGATATCCACAAGGGTATGTTTGATATTTATTAAGCAGCCAGATAAATTGTCTGCATCTATGAAAATGTTTTTCATAGCACAGTTATGACATGTTCTTTGAGCAAAATTGTGTAGTATTGCTTGACTTTGTCCACCTGAGAGACTTTTTCACTGGAAATTTCTTTAAAGTTGAGGCTTCCAACACCTGCACAGTTCTTGATTTTAGCTAATTTATAGTTAGTAGCAAGCATTTGTTGCCTGCTAGTATCTTTATTTTAGAACTGTTCTCTTATTGTTTGCTGGAAGTAAGCTATCACTAAGTTTCTATTCTACCTGTGCATTGCTATAATGTTTTGCTATGTCGCTCAGTTTTGCCCTTGTTTGAGTTGTTTCTTTGCTCACCTGAGCGTCTGTATGTTTTTACTGAAAGTTACTATTGATATGAATTGTCCAACACCAGGATCATTCCTAATTTAAATTATACTGCCTGACAGTATTTCAACATTTTGCTGAAGTTTGTATTGAACCAGGCTATCCCTGAAAAGGTCCAGTGCAGTCTGTGCACTATCAAGATGATAAATATCAAATGAACAAGAGCTTCAGTTTCTATCTTGGTACATGCTGAGGATTCATCAAGTCAAATCAGATTCTTCCTGGCCTCACAGACATTAGCACATCAGGTCGGTCTGTCAAGAACTGCTTTTTATGTTCTTGAAAGTTCATATTCAATAATTCTTGATGTCTCTCCTCCTCTGGTTCTGCTACCTGCTGATGCTTTTGCTTTCCATTTTTGTCAGCATCAGTGTCTTTAGTGAATGTTGTATTTGCATTATGTGTCCAAAGTATCAGATTTAGTTTTACTGTTAGTCTTTTCAATGAATAACGTGGATTTAGTTTCATAATTACTGACAGATTTTGATCTCATCACAGTCCATTAAATATATTAATTTTCCCAACAGCATTGTTGCAAAAGTACTGATTTTTCTGATTCACAACCTTACTTGCAGCTCAACTCTCAAAGCTATATATATATATATATATATATATATATATATATATATATATTTTTTTTTTTTATATAATTGATGTAGCTTTGATTGTATGCACCTACATGTGACAATGTCTCTCTGCTCTTTAAAGTCTTACCTTTTTGCCTTGCCTTTCCTTCGTAAAAAAAAAAAAAAAGTGTCTTAATTTCAAGCTTACAATCTAGAGACCTTTGTGCCCAGGAAAATAAAACCATTCACTCTCTTCACTGCCCCTTCTATTAGCAGATAATTGATGAGGCTAGATATAATTATTTCTAAGATTTTGAACAGCAAGATAACTTTGTGTTTCCACTTTCATCTTCATCAGCAAGCTGTTCAGCATTTCCTCGTTTTCAAACATCAGAGTGTTATCACTTGTATATTGGAGGTTAAAATGTCTGATTAACCTAATTCAGCATTTTACATGACATATGTTCAAAGTTTCATAGGAGGATATGAGGCTAGTAGCCCAAGAGCTTGCCCCAATTGGTGATGGTTATTTCAGTGAAGTTCGCAGAGGCAAGAGTCTATGGTAATTAATACCAACTTCCTCTGTCCATCAGGGACATGAGCACCACCCTGGGAGTGAATTTCCTGTTGCCTATCCATTGATTTAGGTTGTGTTTGAAGAGGGTCAGGAAGGGACTCTGTTACATGTGAATTGGAAGCCTGTTCCAGAGAAGTGGCAGTCTCTGGCAGATGTATCTATCTCTCCAGCATGACCTGTCCATGTCAGAGGCTAGGTTAAGATCCCTGAAGTAAGTGACCCTCCTGCAGTTTGATTTTATGAATGTGTAGCATTTCCATCATGGCAGGGTCAGAGACTGCCCTGTTCACCAGGCAGAGGTCACTCTTCGCAACCTATAGGAGACTGAATACAGTGAAAGGGCTTTCAGTCTTTCCATACAAGATTTGTTTTGTGTACCTTGTAATATTTTGGTGAGAAACCTTTGCGGTCTGTCCAGTTGTTGCATGTGTCTGGTGAGGAACATGCAAAAGGAACATTGTCTGATGAAGGCAGAGTATAATGGAATTATAGCATCCTTGGATTTAGATGTGATACTGTTACTTATAAAATGTGCCACACAGTATTTCCTTACTGCTGTAGATCTGTGGTGGTCAAAGTTTAGATTGCTATCAACTGGAGTACCCAGATCATGTACCACTGGGTCTACACTGGGGGTGGGGGTGCTGTCTATAGTGTAATTAGCAGAGATATAATCTTTCCCAAAGGGAATAATGCATTTTTTTTGCATTTAGCTTTAATCTGTGGCTTTGGCACCAATCATTTGTCTGCATTAACCCTGTCTGCAGTATATTAACATCACTGGGAGAGAGTCTATGATTGATCCAAATTTGCGATAGTCTGCACACTTTGTCAGCCGTAGGCCATCCAAGATTGCCTGAACTCCAGAGAAAACAATTTCGAGCAGTAAGGAGCACAGCATAGAACTCTGTGGTACACCACTGATGACTGTTTTTTATTGTTAGAGGTGAAGTCACCCAGTGTGTGTCCTGTCACTGAGCTAGTTGGCTACCCATCTGGTTATGTAGGGGTTAATTCCCAAATTGGGAGAATTTCTCTGTAATACAAGAGAGGGGGATTGTCATATGCATTGGCTGGGTTAAGATAGGTGATATGCACTTGTTCCCTTGTCCAGGGCCTTGCTGACTTTCTAGAAGTCAACTCTGTTTAACAGGCATGATCTACCTTTAATGAATCTGAATGGGGTTGGTCATAAGTTTGGTGATTACTTATGTCCTTGTTAATAAAGTCCATAATAATTCTTTCTGTGGCTTTGCAGATGAGGCTAGTCAAGTTTATGGGCCTGTAATTCTTAGTCAGTTGATGGGTCCCCCTTTATGCATAGGGATTACTGTTGCTGTCCTCCATTTTGACGAAACATACCCAGTCCTCAGGCTGTGGTTAAATGGGGATCCAAGTGGGTCTCCTATGTCATGTTTTAAGTTGTTTAAAAGGCAACCTGGGATGTTGTCTGGTTCCATTGATGCTATGTTTTTGACCTTGGTGAGTGCTGAGATGACCTGCTCTCTTGAGATACTAGTCTGAGGAATGGTGGCAGGTGTACTTAGGGGATGACTGGAGGGGACGGGGGGGTGAAGTTTTTTCCACAGCTATCAGGTTGGCTGTTACCTCCGGTTAAGTATGGGTGATGCTATCCACAACCAGTTCATTGCATAGCTGGGTATTCCCTTTTAGATTTCAGAAGTAGTTAAAGAATGTCTTGTGATTATTCTTGACTGGGGGGACTATTTTTGCTTTGTAATTGGCTTTGAAGGACTGGACAAAATCTCTAATATGTTTAAGATTTCTTTCTCTTGGACATTAGTTTCTCTTTTTGTATGACCTGATTATACTAGGGTTCCACAAGGGTGGCTTTTTTGCAAGACCTGGTTTTAATCTGGTCAGGTATGGCAGATTCTGTACAACTGCTTAAGTGGTTATACAGGGCATTGGTGTGCACTTCTACATAGGAGTCCATCTTATCTGCATTTGAGGGGGCTTTGAAACTTCTTATACCAACACTTAGTTGGAGAAATTTGTCTTAGAAAAATTCTTAAGCATTTTTCAGGTTGATGGGCTATCTGGTATTACATCAAATGAGACTGATCTATTGTCTGATCTTACCAGGGAGGACATCACACGGGGGATGGGGGGGGGGCATGTTAGTGAGTACTATGTGCAGGACATTTGAGACTTTTGTGTGTGTGCTGACTAGCTGTTCTAGAGCATTTGCATTGACAAAGTCCAAAAACCTCTGAGCCTGCATGTTTATGGTTGTGTTGATGGTAGGATAAATAAAATCACCCTTGAGTAAGGTGTTGGGCTGCATGGCAAGTGACTGCAGTTAGTCCAGGTATATGGTATGCTTTTTCTGTTTCATGGTGGTAGACCTATAACTTGCTATGATGTTGTAGGGGGCTTTACCTTTAGTCAGTTATTTGAGTTGTCTTGAGGTGTACTTACCCTTAATGAAGATGGATACACCACCTCCTTTGGTTCTTTCACTCTTTGTGGTCTGAATGTATGGAAGGCATTGTAGCTCAGCATGGCTGGGGTGCTTTTCACACTTTTGAACCATGTCTGAGTGACTGAACAAACATCAGCATCTTCCAAAGTGAGGAATGCTTCCATGGAGTGCTGGTTCTTGTTTCGATTCCTAGCATTAAGCAGTTACTTGACTTTATCTAGAGAGGATTTTGTTACATTGAGAGGTTGGTTATTTTGATAATTAATAAAAAAAAGTCATAATAGGGGTGGCTAATGCCTTTGGTATTATCTGAAAGTCTAGAGGCGACAGATGTAGACCATCTCTGGCAAAGCAGCACAGTCTGTTGACCATGTCTTCCCATGTTCACAGATACTAGATCTTCTTGGACTGACACCAGAAGCTAAGCCAATCATTAGTCAATCATTTTTTGTTTATATTGTGGCATCATCTGTGGAGAAGGTAGAATTCTGCTTAAAGCTAGGCTTGTACCTACCTTTGATACATACTCAGAGTCCAGTCATGTCTATCTTCATACAGTGCAATGAGGTACAGTTCATCATTCACCCCCTCATGGACTATGACCGAGTCATATCTGTACTTGTGCTTGAGCAACTTGAGTACTTGAGTGACTTGATGGATCCTGGCACCTGATAGGTCCTCAAAGGCAAACTATGAATCCAAATTAGAGTTCTCAACTAACGACAACCATAAGGCATTCTTAAGTTGCATCCATTACCTAAAAGTACAGGCCCAGATTTGTGCTGAAGTGGTAGTACATGATGCCACATATAGTAACCCTGTGGAGATAACTAACCTGTTAGCTGACAGGTTCTGTGGAAATGTCACTTCCCTGCCCCCCACCACATGTACCCCATGACAATACCTACCACCTGCCTCCTACCTTGCATCTCTAATGAGCAAGTCATAAATGCTGTTTCTAAGGCCAAAAACAGCATCTGTGAGACCTGATAATATCCCAGGCTGCATCCTACATGTGCTCCAACAAAAATTACCAACAACATGATGTACTCTATTCAATCCTAGTCGAAGTACAGGCTTCACCACAGATGAATGGAAAATGTCCACCATTATTGAGTTGCACAAAGCTGATGCTTCCACTGACCCCCTGGAACTATAAACCTGTTAGCCTGACTAGCTGTATCTGCAAGGCCATGGAGCGAATCCTCATGGACATTATCAACAAAAATATAGGTAAGGTCTGAACGCTTGCCCCTTCTCAGTTTGGATTTGTCATATATAATGCCTGTGAAATATTGTGAATTTCAAGGCAATCACCAAGGCCCTGAATGAGGGGAAATCTGTGCGCACAGCCTACTTAGACTTAGCCGAAGCATTTGGCACTATCCCCACTCAAGCATTATTGACAAACTCACCCAGCTAGGTATCAGTCCTTTTATCGTGACATGGTTCGCCAACTGGCTCACTGATAGAATCCATAGAGTCAAAATAGGGGAATCCACCTCTAACAGCACACCTGTAACCAGTGGTATTCCACAGGGATCTGTCCTGGCATCTCTACTGTTCATAACCTAGGTATCTAAAGTAGAAGATACAACTAAAGGTCTGTGGCTGACAAAGTTTGCTGATGACTGACAACTGAGAGTGGTCATAGAATCTCCAAATGATGACCGCATCCTACAAAGAGGGTCTTGCACACAAAAATGCTTGCCAAATTCATGGTCTTAACCTCGGTGCAAAAAGAAAATGCATCATCCCTCTTAGTATATGCAATGTTCCTGCTAACTACCCCATTAATAACAAAACACTAAGTATGCACTCACTGGTGCGAGACCTGGACACTCAGGTTGACAGTAACCTTGCCTTTGATCAGTATGTCTCCACAGTGGTAAGCAGGGCATTCTGTATTGCTCATTTCATAAGGCCATTGCATTTACAAAATGAAAAATCTTATAAACTCTGTACTCTCCCTCATCAGACCAATCAGGAAATGCAACACTCCTTTTGGTATGCACCTTTCCAAGCACCTGCAGCAATTGGAGAGATGACAAACCATTCCTCATGAGGATAATTCAGTTCAAGGCTTTCAGCATCATTCCTTTGTGGATCATCTGAGATCACTGTCACTTCATTCTCTTTCATACAGACTATTCACAGGTAATCTATGCCTTGTATATAAGGCAATCTTTGACCATGATTTATTTTTAGTGCTGCATATCTGCAAATGAAATGGTACATGGGTTACTTGCTCTCCTTAACCTGGTGTGTGACAGTAATAGAGCATGCTGGAGGGTCAGATTTCTGTCCCATACATTACCACATCTTTGGAATGGACTCCCACTTCATGTCAAACAGAGCACCTCGCTGACTTTTTTTTTTTCTTCAAACGCAGTGTGAACGATTGGATGTGTAACCATAAATTCCCACTGGGGGTTCCACCGGTGTTCCTCTGGCGTAATTGTTACTGATTGTGGAAAAAGGGTAGAACATGGCTAGGCTTGTAAGGGCCCTAGGGCCCTTAGCATAGTAACTTCCTATGATATGACTTTGTCATAGTCCTTGTGGGGAGTACATGACCTGCGACATACCTCCCTATACTATGAGATACTTATTTGATCTCTAGGAAGATGTCTATGCGGTCACTGACACATGACTTAAAGGCACAAAGAGCACACCAACAGTGCAAGGTTACTATGCCTGCCACACATTTAGATAAGCTAATTCACAGGCAGGGGCTAAAGGTGCAGGTGTCTGTATGTAAATCAAAACTAATGATGCTTTAATGCTGGTCAAACAGGACAAAGCACTTGAGCTGCTCCAGGTTCAATTCACAAAAGGCAAAATCCAATACAACATCCATGCAAGCAGTAGCCCCCCTCTTACCCAGGACACCCATACCATGTATGTAAACTTATTAGAAACCCTAACCATCCAACCCAATACCATGTACATAGGTGACGTCATTATCCCACTTGTACCTGGGAATCCTATATGATAACAAACATAACGGCACAGAGACTCCTGCCTTTTGTAAACACACTCCTTGGACCAGATAGCCAATACACCAAACAGTGGTGCAACCATATTGGATCTGGTCCTCACCAATATGAGCGAGTTGTGCACAACCCTGCACTGTAATTTCTTCCCTGGTAAGGTCTGAACACAAATTGGTCTCCTTTGAAGGAAAAAATGAAACCTGGACCCCCAGCTAGACATGGAATATTTAATTACTACTCTAAGGCTAACCTCCCGGTACTATGTGATTAACTGGCCAAATCTCTTGCCACTGTAAACACTGAGAACACATTGCATCCTCTGCAGCAGTGTTCACACAAACCCTGTACGAGCATGTTAATAGTTGCATAGAGGCAGCCCTACCCACCAGGGAGAAGTACAGAACTAACTGACAGTCAGACCACAATGGTGGAATCACAGAATCAGTATGCTGTATAACAGAAGGAAGAAACTCATGGCAAAATGTAGGAGATACAGCACACAGCAGGATAAAAGCACTGTCATCAAAGTGAATGGAATGAAGTCTACCAAAGCCAGATTTTAAGTCAATGACAACCACAAAGCATATTTTTAGGTATGTCCACAATCTCAAATGCAAGGCACATTTGTGTGCACATCTCATTGTAAATGGAACCACCTATAATGAGGCAGAAGAAAGAGCAAGCCTCCTGGCTGATAAATTGAGCCCCAACTTTTACACCTCTCTCCACCTCAACCTTCCTAAGAAATACCATCAAATATAAACCTAATGTCAAAATGAACAGGTCTTTAATGCTCTAAGAACAAGTACACTGCATCAATGGGCCTAGACAATATCTCAGCATGCCTTCTAAATAGCATAAAACATGGCCTTGCAGGGCCTCTGGAATTACTATTTCACTTCCACCACCAAACAGGCTTTGTGCGCCATGACTGGAGAACAGCAGCAGTCATCCCTCTGCACAAAGGTGGACCATCTACAAACCCTGGAGATTATAGACCCAGAAGTCTCACTAGTGTGATATGTAAAGTCATGAAGACAATTGTCATGGAAATGATAAATAGAGATGTAGTACACCTCCAGACACTGGACCCAAAACCACTTTGATTTTGTTAAAGGCAGATCATGCCTACCCAACCTGGTGGACCTATTTGAGAAGGTAACCAAAGCAATGGATGAGGGAAAAATGGTTCACACTGCCTACCATGGCCTGACAAGGCATGTGACACTATGCCTCCATCAGGCATTGTTGATCAGCTCAGAAGGTTATGTACAAAGTAGTATGTCAGGTGGTGGATAGCCAACTGTCTCACAGACAGGACCCGGGAAGTTAACATAGGGGTGTCCAACTCTACAAATAGGCCAGTCACAAATGGAATCCCTCACGAATCATTCCTCTGAGCGCTCCTCTTAGGCATTTACCTGTCTGAAGTCAGTGCCACTGTCAGTGGCCTCTGGCTGACTAAACTTGCAGATGATTGCAAATTAGGAGCTGTCAGTTCCTACACCGACACAAATGTTCTCTAGGAGGGGCTGCCACAGACATACACCTGGTGTTAAAGCCATTGAGTAATGCATAATGCCAATAAATGCACAATACTATGCTTTGGGAAATCATCCACCCCTTGTGACTATCATATCGACAGCACGCCTCTAACAGTTGACCCATTAGGAACTTGGGGACATGCACAATAATCTAGCCTTTGACTGTCATGTGTCTACAGTATTGGATAAATCATTCTATGTTGCGCAACTTAAAGGTATGCCATGCAAGTCCAAGGAAGTCATTGTTTCAGTGTATTCTGCATTCATCAGACTTATTGAGTGCAATGCCACAACTGGAACATCCACACAGATTCCTCACTAAACCAATACAGGGCGTCTCAAGGCCCTATCCCTGTATTCTGTGTGTCCTACAGCCTTTGGAGGGGACCTGTGTACTTGCCATACAGGGCATTGTCAAATCACACTGTGGGACTACCTGCATCTCAACAAAACAACTAGCACCAGAATTACCCATTCTACACACTGCCTGTGGCATAAATAGGGCATGCTGGAGAGTTGGATATGTATGCCAGAGACTGCATGCAATATGGAACTGACTCCCCAACCATGTGAAGCAGTTCCACCCTAATGCAAATCAAGTGCAAGTTACACAATTGGATGGGGAACAGGAAAATCATCCCTTGTTTGGGATCTGTCTCCAATGGACACAGGAAAACTGTAAATGGTTCATCTCCAAGGGCCCTGCTTGCAAGTGTTTCATCTCCCAAAACCCTGCTTACACTTAAGGGTATCAGACCTTGTCAGAGATTTGGGATGCATAGCTAGACTTAAAAAGCCCTTGTGTTCATTAGCCTACTAAACATGTGAACTTATGAATACATGAACCTATACTTTATTACCTTTCTGATGACATTTCTCTCCTGTGCCGACATTCAATCCTGTTCTCTGACATTGATGCTTTGATTGTAGATGTGTACCCATCGGTGTGTCCAACACAGTCCTGAAAGTGAAACGTAAATATTTCCATGAGACATATTTCATTGTGCGACTCCCACAGCCCTTACAACAGCATCCATCATAACATATAAATATTATGCTATACACATTTTAAATGCAAAGTACAATGTGTGTAAATGACCAGTACAAGTAGTATGTCTACAACAACAGTGGAACTAATTCATATTTATGTAGATAGTCACTGCGTACATCAGCCACACAGCTTTATTACCCTGCATCTGTAAGAAAGATGACAGGGATATGTGGCACAGTTATCACTTGCACAGGGTGTTGTGTGGGGGTGCAGGAGGCCTAGGCTGACGCAGTAAGTTGGCAAGCGTGTGAGAGTCAGGAAGGAAGGCAGTCAAGCTGGACCATGGAAATGTTGTGTGTGTGTGTCTGTAGGGTGCACTCAATGATACAGTTCATCTCTGCCCCCAAACATGAGTACTGGCTCGGCCAGGAATTGCACTGGTGTTTCCTGGGGACATGTCCTCTACGGGAATGCCCAGGAACATGAGCCCATGGCCTACTACATCTTGGTGTGGACAGCGCACTCCCCTCTGGAGCTCTGGATGTACTGTCACTATGAGAGCTTGACTGTGCACAGCCACGTTGAGACTCAGCAGATGTAGTTGCTGACCTACTCCCACGAGGCAAATGCTCAACTCCAATGAGATGTTTCAAGAGTGTGTGAGATCCGTCAGTCAACCATTCCAGGGCATCAGAAACACAGTGGAGGCAGTCTTGGGTGTCTGACTGTGCTGCATCCATAACCTTGAGCACTCATTGGGAGTTTCTTTCTGAACATGCCTGTGCCTCCATGACAGCTCTAAACATATGAAGATCGACACATGATGAGACATCTATGACAGGTGATGTTGATGGCAGCAGGCTTCCTACGAACACCCCTATCAATTCGCCTGTGTGGAACCTTGCCAACTGTTTGGCTATGGCCAATGTCTTCAATTGCCTGAAGCCACAGTAGCAACACTTCCCTATTTAATGTCCCCATCCTCTGACTGTCCAGGATCTGTGGCTTCAGGGGACTGGGTATGCATAGGCATACTGGCTGTGTATGGTGATAGAGGGTGGACAAGAAATGTAAACCTGTGTGTCTGATTCAGCCTTTGCAACCCCCAGCTGTGCCTCAGTTTGGCACTATCATCAGAGTCTGCAGAGAGACTGACATCAGGTTGTGAAGGGGGACAAAGACCATCCTACTTGGTCACTTGTGATTTAAAAAAAAAGAGCAACACATTAATACCTACACTTCTGTGCTCTGCAGTACTGTGGTGCAATATAAGATGAGCTGTATACACTGCTTCCACTATTGGACTTTTATAACCCCTAACCTCACATATTAGGACATGAGGACATTATTTTCTAAATCCAATGTGTGATCATTTGGAAATTATTCATTAAACAAGAATCTCATTACCAAAACGTAATTGATGTATATTGTTGACATTTTGTAGATATCTACACAGTTGAGAGTTATGGTGATCTGTAATGTCCTGACATACTGTCAAGTCCATCACTATGGTCACACCTACAAGGCAGAAGTTATGACTCTAAACTGTGGACATTCAGAAAATGTGTCCATTTGGCAGTCATGCAGACAGTACATCATTCCAGCCAGCAGGTCTGGGATGCCACTTTAGCGAATATATTTAACTATATCTACATCTCTTAAACAGTTTTGTGTGTACCAGCAGCAGGAGCATGGCATCTTCCAATTCCTGATAGTCGTGAAAAAATTTGAGAGAGGTAATGGCAACAGCATCACATGTTACAGTATAATAGGGATAATATTTCCAAATATCTCACATTTACAGTAGCTGCTATGTTAACAGGATGTGGATCACAATCTCTACATAAGCTTAAAACTCCAGCTAACCCCCCCCCCCCAAGTAAAACACCTGACACCCATGTAAAACTATATACACTTTGACACGCTGAATGCAGCAGTATTCCACTGCTGATCTAAGTATACCTGGATGCTTCTTTTGAAGAGGAATGGGTGGCACCTGTGTCCACAACATATCGGTTGATGGATGCCTGAGGGCTGTCCTGTGTTGCAAGGTTTGCCAGGAACTCTTTTGAGAGGTTGTTCTGCTGCAGGCCCACCACAAGTGACTTGACGATCCCTGGCTATATCAACTGCATGTCTGCATGCCAACTGCATCATATCTGTGGCACGATGATACACCTGCTCATATGTACAATTTTGATGACCCACGGCATTAATGTTATGCACCAGTTCATCCCACAAGGCTGCACGCTCTTGCCTATTTGCCTTCCCTCTGGGCAGCAGGACTTGGTAGTGTTGGTGCAAAGCCTCAATGATGTCAATTTTTGCCTAAGTAAATGGTGCCGCATGTCTTGCATGCATGATCTATCTCCTGAAATACAAATAAATGAGAACACGTCAGGATCACATACATGGGAGTACTGTATGCAGAGGGAAGGCTCAGTATTCACTGCTTGATTACACATCTCGTATTCAACAGTGTAGCAAACATACAAAGGGTGTGGATGCAACTAGGATAGTAATAGTGACCTATTCCTCTGTGCCATGACAGATACTCATGTATGATCCCATACCCAACACAGGGAGTCCATTGTAGTGTGCCCCATATAATATGTAAAAACAGTGCCAACCAAATAGTGTACTTTTACAGCTGCTATCAAAAGACGTATCCAGAAGACCATCTAGTTAATGCGCAGCAATTATACCCTTACTGTACTGCACAGCCTCTGTAGGTGTAACAGCAGGAGATTAATGCCATGTCATCAGTACAGTTCTACGAAAGGCTTACTGATGTAATCCCCATTCTCCCTAAGTATATTCAAACATATGCATCATGTTGGAAACAAAATGGTTACATAACCTGATGGAGTGCAGTACTTCTCTGTTGAATGATACTGCTATAAAAGTACTTTGTCAGAGTTAACCGTACAAACTAACTCTTGTACACAATGGTTCCCTTAGCTATAAGTTTGCCTTTCAAGATGACTCTCATTAGCAGGTGAGAGGCAATCTGTGCTTCAGAAATGCTACATGCAGCCTACACATCTGATTTGCAGTATAATTAGCCAGTCTCATGCAACTACTCAAGATACAAAGCCTCAATGTAGATTCTATCCCCTTTCTTATATGTTGGGGTGGAAATTACTGGAGTAAAGATACTATTTCAGTACAGAGAGAATGTTTGTAGCAGCTACATTTTACATACAGATGTGTGCGCTACAGGCTGTTGCTGCTGGCAAAAGGCATAGGCAGAGAGGCTGAAGAATGTTCAGGACATCACTTGAGAGTAACTGTGGGACATTTGGCAGCCTTGGTGAACAACCAGAGCTAGACTGAGGGAACCCATCCCACTGGAAATTAAGCTATGTGTTTAAGGTAAGTATGTTAGCCAAATGTATCATTAACAGAGTAAAAGACAACATGCTTGGTGTAGGGGGTACATTAACCATTATGTCAACCAGCCTGGCAACTGCCAAGTCATGTGTTATGTCATGGTGGTCACCTGTGGTTGTCTGTAATATCACTAGCAAATCATCGTTGCCTGCAGTCTGATATTACTGGGCCACATTTGACTTGCGTACTGCAAAGTCTTCTGGGAATGCATGCTAATGCATGACTTGACATTTTATGTGCTTTCTAGTTTTGTAATAGGACCACATTTTAACTATTCCTATCTGTAGGCCTTTGACTTGCATTATTTAGAAGCATATATTCTATCTGTACTGCTTTTGGTGGATAAATAGGTGATGGTAACAGTCATAACTATCACAATTCATAATGGTGATGTACACATACATGCATTTTAAATGCTAGTAACTGCTGTATTTGAACCTAGGAAGATGTAGACCAAAAATTAATATTTTCAAAACATTTAATAGAATGAGCTACAATGTCACTGTTAGAGCAGGTGTATTTTTACATGTAGATATAACTGCACACTTACCTGCTGTTACATACCTCACTTACATCTATTATTACGTGTATGGCTTTATAGTGATTCATTTCTCTTCCGGATTCTCAGATTCCTATTTTTCCATTAATTTTTTTAGCAGATTAGCTGCACGATGCGGCAAGATGCAAAGCATTGTGTAGACATGCTTAATGATGAGAAAATAATTACTATGGTTTGCTTAAAGCACATGTGCAAATTAACTGGCTGTGTGGCTTGGTGGGTTGATGCACTTCACTTCCAATGAAATGGTACTGAGTTTGAAACAGGGCTCAGGTGTACTTTTTGAACAGGATTATTCTTTCAAATACATGTAGTAATACACCGCCATTTAGCACAGCTTAGCAATGCTGTGCTAAAATCTTTCAAGAAAAAGAAAATTGCGGAGCTAGGACATTGGTGAAATGGGGTGCAAGCAGGAGGAAAAACATGGTGAAAGGCAGGTAGGAATGTGCTGGAAAGGTGTAGGAAAGAACCATAGCTATCCATTTCTTCACCAGCAACAACTGTACACTTGAAAAGAAGTTTAGCTAAATTCGCACAGTCAGCCCTAGAGAGAGGGGTGGTGTCAACATAAGTGTGTTGTCAAGCCATTTGGACCAAACTAAGTGTATCCAGGGCCACATGTGTGAAATGGAGAGTTATGTATGGGACAACATTTTTTTGGGCAGAGGTGCCCTATTAAGGTGAGAGTGGAATGTTGGGGAGGGACATGTGTATGTGTGGGGAAGGTAAGTTGGGAAGGTAAGGAAGCATTTGCAGATAGACAAGACAGCAGAAGAATGGTGTGGGAGACGAAGGGTTGAACAGCTTGGTTGGGGAGGGTGTTGTGGGATCCCAGTCCCATGGACATCAGAGATGGTAGCAGTGTGACTCGAGTCCCCACCCATGGGACTGTCAGCACTGCACTTTCACTGCTCCTGTGGGGAGGCAGTGGTTGATACCAGTGACTGGGGACAAACTGCCCCATCAGGATGGAGAGCATGCTCTCCATCTGGCGTAGGCATGCACCAACAGTTTGGCGAACAAGCCTACGCACCGTGCCTGGCAGTTGTTCTTTGGTGATAAAAGCATCCCCTCCACCTCCACTCCCAGAGGGGGCCATAGCCCCAGCCTGTGGGGCAAAACTACCTGATGCACAAGGTAGTGCAGTGGCAGCAGAGGGGGTGCCACCAGGCTGTGGCCGAGATGTGCTGGGCCCTGATGCCTTGGCCGTGGGAGCCAAGGTAGGTGGATCACCAGGAACCGGCCTAACTTGTTGTTCTATGGTAAATTAAAGTATAAGCATAAAGGAATGTAACACAAAAAATATAGTTAATAACATGAAAAGGCAGTAATGAGTAATGGAAACAAATTGAAAATATGAACACAACAATAAATATAAAGTTTTTTTTTTTTTTTTTTTTTTTTTTTAACAGCAAAGTAATAAATTATACAGAAGACCCACATAAGAGGTAATACATAATGTGATAATACCAAATGATGATAAATATATTTGATCAAATAAAAGAAGGGGTGGGGTGAGAGAAAAAAACATTAGTAACTTCACACAACATCACTAAACAGATTACTACATACTTCCAGGTATCTTACATTTCAGTTGAGACCACTAACTGCTATTCCATTCATTATTTGAAATACTACCATGTTCCTTAAATACATACTGTAGTACAGATCATAATGCATTCAGCAATCCTTCAGTGTTGGTTATATTATATATATGATGTTCAATGTACATACCTCTCAGCATCTTAGCATGGGACATTATGGGCCACGCTATACATAATGGTGATACAAAGGCACAGCAACAGGGAACGTTCTTAGTGTGTGCTCGTACAGTAGTAGCAAGGTGTTTTGATAACAGATTTGCCATTACATTTCATTTTGAGTGATGTCATATGACTGCAGATTTGAGGAGACTCTTTTTTTTTCTGACATTGATCCCCAGCAATGTGGCAGAGGCTGGCCAGTAAAACAAGATAATATACCAAACAGAGCAGATCTATGGGGCAATATTCAGTACATTCTGCAAAAATCTTGACAGTTGAGAGGCATGTTCATGTACACTGATTACACTTGACAGCTGGACAGTCATGGCACGTGTCTATGGGTGTGCACTTCACATGCAAGCATGGTCATGTTTTATGTATGACAAGCCAATACAGTAGTGAATACTGCACAGTTTCTCAGTTGGCTGTTGTAGGATTAGAACTCACAAGCAGTGACTACAGTAATACTGAACATTTTATTTGAAACGAATTATTAGAGCACCATCTCCTTTTACTCTTTGATTCATGTTGTTTCATATCTTGCATTTGTACACATGGGTAGCTGTGTAGGACTTCTGTTAACTAACACATTTACCGTATTAATTTATTGACTGCAGCCTACAATGTATTTCAGATAAAATTAGCAGAACACAACAATTATTTTCTTACATATATATCATGCACTTGCCTCATCCTGGCCAAACACCTTGCATGGGACTGGACATTGCAAGCCCTCTCTTCTGCAGCTGTGTTTGAGAAGGCAATCATTATGCATACCAGTTTTCTTCAGATTCAGCTTGTATATGTATAAATTACTACAAAACATACTTGCATATCTCCGGGGTGTGCCCATCCCATGCTTCTTGGATCCAGGTATCCACTGTTCCCCTCTTCCTTCGATACAGGTCATCATAATTGTGACAACACTGCTCACCAGTGTGGGAGATACCAGTTGCACTGGTCAGGTCCCTGACCAAACTATCCCAGGCCTCAGACTTTCACTCTGAGCCCTGATAGTTGCCCTGCAGCAGTCTGGGTCCATAGTGGTCTACTAGGAGTCCATTCAAAACCCTGGACTCCTGCACACCCCACCGTTTTCCCTAAAGTGCACACTTTCCCCCTACGACAGCAACCATACCTGCAGTCAAGGTCAGGCTCCAAGGAATAATGTGAAATTCCCACCTATTGGCATTTAAATAAGCTTCATTCCTGTCCTTACATATCATACTGTAACTTTCAAAAATGCGTCACGTCACTTATCTTTGCACAAACTTGCAACCCATGTTTAAGCAAAGTTTAGCATGTGCAAACAAGAAAAGACAGTTGACCATGTTTAAGCAATGGTTAGCATCTTGCACCTTTTCTAAATGTAGCCGTTATTTAATTTAAAGTCAACTGATGTTTCACTCACCTGATTCAGTTTCACAGCACTATATGTAAAAGGTATTCCTGCTCAGGACTTGAACCCGGCACCTACTACACTGTAGGTCATGAATCAGGCTATCTGGTCACTGGAATAGTAAAAGGAACTCTGATATTTTCAGATATACTGCGAATGTGCCTGTAAGCATAAAGCAGCATTGCTGCATGAGTTTGTGCGTTGCTAATCACTACAGAACTACAACAATTAAATGCATCCAGTTTCTATTTTTAGCTGTCTAGCAGATGTCGGATGTATGGGTGCGCAAACTTAATCATAGTTAAATAACTCACCACACAAACAAGCACATAAACATAAATAAAAGAAATTAAAATCTAATTTGCTGAAATAAAATGTCTTGTAGACCTTTCGGTCAAGGTTAATGGGGCGAAAGGTATTTGGGTGTGCCGTCAGTCTTGCACGGATTCGATATCTGTGTTGCTGTGACCTTCCTTAGACATGCACCACAATTAATATGTATGATGATCTGCTGAGGGATAATTGTGGCCATGTACATGGATACCTAGACTTTATTGAATCTTGAGGATGATTCTTAAATGCAAAGAAATGTAGCATCTCCTTTTGTAAACAAATCTAGTTAGCACCCCACTACATCCTAATGTAGTCATCAGAAATTTCAGCATCTTGGTAAACCGCTTTTTTTTTTTTTTTGCCAACAAACATCTTTATTAAATTTTCACATATGACATAGGCAATCTTATATTTATATAAATGAAAAATAAGCAACATGACAACAGTTTAGTTGCTAACAGTATACCTCACGGATGCCATTGAAACAGCTGTAGTTGCAAACATTATGCATCACTTATCTATCCAGTCATTGTCAGTTAAGCATTATTTGGCTCATTCAAATCCTGCCTCTTAAACCTCGTTCTGGCTCTGCACAGATTGTTGCCACAATTCCCATTTTTTTTTATGTAGTTTGGGTAATCCTAGTCCACCTTGTACTGTTGGAAGAATCAGGTTATCCCACTAGAACCTTGCTGACTTCCCTTCCCAGATAAAATCCTTCAACACTCTTAATTGCTATCCACAACTTCTCTTCTGGTTGATAAAATATGCCTGACCATTGTACAAGCTTAAAAGGGACAAAAACATTTAATGTCTTGAATCTTGGTATCCATATAACAAAGCTTCCAGTTTCTCAATGTTTGTAGTATCTTCTGCTAGTCTCTTCCCACATACCCTTAGCTGCCACAACAGTCATTTCTAATCCATACCCCTAAATGCTTCATTTTATCATGTCCATTCATTTTATGCCTCCATAAATATGGATAATGTTGAACCAATTCATGTGAGAGTACATAATTTACCTGCTATTGCCTTTGTATCCTGAGAAGATTTTAAACTCTTTTAAAATGTTCCACAACACTGTAGTCTCCCTTTCTGGTAAAATTAATATCTGCAAATAGAGCCAGCTTTTCCTGACTACCATACCAATTATATCCTTGAATTTCTGAGTCCATTATTTTGTTTGCTGATGGCTCTAAATTTAATGCAAATAACAAAGGGGAAAGCAGGCAACCCTGCCTCTTTCCTGTACTCGAGCAAAAATTATTGGAGAGGGCCCCACCCGCTTTAATTTGCGCCTCCAAGTTCCAATCAACGTTATAATTTCATCAGGGAAAGCAAATGCTTCTATTGCTATGCTCATCAAGTTCCGGTCTACTCTGTCAAATGCTTTCTCTACGTAAAGACCCACTAATATGTGTTATTTTCTTACATTCTGCTTCCCTGTGGATCATCAGTGTTCTGTTAATATTGTCAGATGTTTGCCTCTCTTCCACAAAACCACACTGATCCATATCTGTCAATTTTGGTGTCACTTTTGCCATTATTTTAGCCATTATGGACATAAACACTTTATAATCATGGTTTAGTATGGAAATGGTCCTGTATGAAGCTGGGTCCGATTAATCTTTACCCTCTTTAGGTATTACCATTACCACCGCTTTCTTCCAGGATGCTGGTACTTCTCTTAAAATACTGTTAAAACCTTCCAGATCCTAGTTTTTTTCCCTCTAACTTCCAAACTTCCACAGGCATATACCATCTTTTCCTGGGGACTTTCCTGTAGATTGGTTATACATAGCCAGTTTTATCTCATCTCTTATTGTCCTGTCAGTAATTGAGCTTCATCTACCTCTTCTTCCATAAACATTTCCATATTTAACTCTTCTTGATTGCCATATTTCTATGCTTTATACAAACTTTCATAAAATTCCCGAAATATTTCTAATGCAGGGTTTCTTGTTCTCTTCCTTGTTATAGGCTCCTTAAGCTTTGTGACAGCCCTTTCCACTTTTTGTTGACTGAGGAGTTGTGCTAAATGTTTGTGTGCTGTAGAATTATCAGAGAAACAGTTGCTTAACAGCAGTCTTTCTAAACACGTGCATATTATCGAGGTCATCCCTTATTTTCTGTTTAGCATTCTGCAGTTGCTCCTTTTCTTGTTCTGAGAGATTCCCCCTATTTTGCAATACTTAACATTTGTCAATCCCTCTAAATAATTCTTATTACTGTTTAACCATGCATTCTGCAGTTGCTCCTTTTCTTGTTCTGAGAGATTCCCCCTATTTTGCAATACTTAACATTTGTCAATCCCTCTAAATAATTCTTGTTACTGTTTAACCGTATCTCCCTTTCTTTTATTTCTGCCCTAGTTTTAAACTGCACTTTAATTTTATCGCACACCCTAGCTACGTTCTCAGAAGAAAATTGTCTTTTCTAGTAACTCGTGAATTAATTCCAAAACCCATTCCTTGAATTCCTCTCTTTTCAACCGATAGGTGGGAAAGTTCCAGCGTTTCATTTTTATTTCATTACCTTGCATTTTTTTTTTAGTTATTATTGGTGCATGATCTGAAATAGTTTTTATTTGTTTCAAGACCTTCAATTAAATTCCCATGTTTCTGTGAGATATAAAATCTATCTAGTGTAGCATAGTTCTTGTATCTTTGAGTAATATGTAAATTCACTCCAAACTCCTTCAAATTTGATTCTCCACCTATAAGTAATGTTCCTTGCTGAAAGCTGATTATTTCTCCCAGAATTTTCTTAAGCTCCATTATAGCAGTTTTAGGGGGGATGTAAATACATGCCAGTCTAATCCTCCTCCCTAGCCAGTATGAATGCTGTAATTAAATAAAAAGGTGCTTTAACAAAGTATTAGTTTAAGGGTGTGCATATTTATGCAATTCGCTTATTGTATATTTATTTTTATATTTTTCCCCTAACAGATTTGTTTTTCAATTGAATTGTACAGGTTATAGGTCACATTAAAGGTGGGAAAAGTTTTGAAATGATTTGTTGTGGTCTCATTTTTTTATATCACAAAAACCTGCATTTTAACAGGGGTGTGTAAACCTTCTATAGCCACTGTATCTCTGTTGAGAATAAAAATCATGCATTTGTTTTATATATAACTAGAGGTGTCTTGCAAAGTGATTGGAGATGCATGTGGACTTGTCATGTGGGTTCTGTTTGTTTAATGGGTATTGGACCTTAATGGTAGAGCTGCAGTAAAAAAAAAATGTGGCTTGACCCAGTGAATATGAAATAGTAAATGAAGTGTGATACAAAGTGATGATATTGCTATGAAGACTGGAAGTTCTGTGCCAGTAAGGCACAATGATAATGTAAACTTCTGCTTTAATAGATATTGCTGAATTGTTTCTCACCAGGCACAAAACAACCTTTAAGATTTGCAAATTTCCAAACATGGGGAATTGTGTATTTTCAGCTTTATCTGATGAACACCTTTTCGCTATTGCAGAGTACACATCTTGACTTGTATTCTCTCAGGCCTGCTATCACTCATCCGGCAAACAATAGTCATTCCTAAGTATTGTGCTATTACTAGATACTTACAAAGTGAACTGTTGAGTCCCAAGCCCCGAAACTAGTAACTGGCCAGTCATAACTATCCACTAGTACCCAAAACATCCCAGTCAGGGCAGTAATATGCCATCACACTCCTCTTTCTATAAGATATATATGCAAATACAGTAACTGATCTTGGTCTCATTATTAAAATGGGAAAGCCGCTGGAGAAACAAAGCGTCAGGGAACCAAGAACAGGAAGTTGGCACCCAGAGAAGTGTACCTTGACCACTTTTATGGAAGCCATTATTAGCAATGCAAACACTACAGCTTGGTTTAGTACTCCTTTTGATGAAAGTACTTGCCTGTCCATGATTGTAGTATAGTAAGATGTTATTACTGATGTCACTAACCAAAATTTTGCTTTATTCTTTTTGTATATATGATCTTATTGGATAGTTTGATGTTCCTCATTGTTTAGAAATAGTTCCATTTCATGATTTATATATGCTACTGAAAACCAAGCCACCACTGTCTGACCTCTGTAGACCAATTTAGATTGCCATTGTCTAAATTACGGAAGACAGCTTTACAAAGTAAGCTATGAAAGTTAATGATAGAAGAGAGCAACTGGTAGAGATCCGTGTTTTTCTGAAGAGTGAAGTTTTCTCAGTTTTAAAGGAATTGTATAAAGAAATGTGGGGAGCTATGCTTCCAGGCCAAGTTGTTGCCACAAAAAATTGTTTGAAATAATGTTGCATTTATCTTCACTTTTTTTTCCCTAGCGATTTGTATAGACAGGTGACTTAAACCAATTAAGTGGGTGATAAATCTTTCTGAATTGCTTTTCTAGCCTGCAGTGACTCTGGAATATCAGTCATTGGAAAAGCGGGAAAGATTCAGTATCCCAAGCCTCGAGGAACCAATTATATCAACAACCGGTATGAATAATTTATTTCTCTTGGAAGGTTATATAAAGGCATTTGTATTTATAGCCTTTGTTACATAGTTATAGTATTGCAGTGTTAGCTGCAGAAAAAAATAGTACAACTTTTAGAAATAAGATGGCTGTCTTAGGTTCTTTAAGTTTTATATCTTATTCAAAACATTTGTACGAAAGGGTCTAAGGGAGTCAACTGCAGCTGTATTAAGCTGGAGAGTTCATTGAAGGGATGTAGCATCATTGCCAAGTATCATTTAAGACACTTTTTGTACTTGTGTACTAAATGTATAGCGGGATTATACTAGAGGACCATGCTACTAGGCAAAACTTAAGCAAATGTTATACATCTGAAGGAAAACCACTGGCCTTTTATAATTTAGCATGTGACTTTGACTAGAAAAGTGTCTTGTGTAATATTTTTTTCTGAAGAGGAGAATTTCTTAAATAGTTGTACTCTAAAGAATTATTGTGAGTTAGCATTTGGCATAATGGTTAAGGCACTTGCCTTACAGACACAAGGTACAGGGTTTGATTCTCACCTTTGAAGCAAAATTGGCTAGGTTTAAAAAGGCCTGCTAGGGCAGTTAACCTAGTATTTGCCTATGTATTTATTTGAAACATCAAGACAGTCCACCGCAAAATAAGTTTAATAGCAGCAATAAATGAAGCGCTTTAGTCTCTGTTTATTCAGAGACTTTTTCAAGATAAAGTAGACAGTCACCAGTCCCTTTTTAAAATAGTAAAAGACAACCCCCTTATTACTCTCCACCAATAAGTTACATTCATCAATTAGAATCTCATAAATTATTCAACAGCTGGATAATTCTTTTTTTAAAAAGTATAGAAACTGTATAAAAGATAAATAACACTCATTATAAACCATAAAATGCATAATATGTTGCAATAAAAACATTCACCATCTAAACATTTAAAATAAACTATGTATATACTCATGCACACTTCTCATTTCATCTATTTATGTATCTTTTGCCTTCAGTTTGAGAAAGCATGCTAAAGACAGGGCATCATTTATACCTGGCCCACTTGTTGCATTCATTCTAATTTGCCATATAGCCTCCTGTTTTTCTGATTGGAGTGTCCATGGGCCCACCCCTTGGGTCAATTTCAAGTCCGTCCAAAATCATAAACTTAAGCATGTCAGGGAAATCATTTGTGTTTTGCAAGGGCATTCATCTCTTTTTTTTTTTCAACCTTGTATCTCCAAGGTGTTCGTAAATTCTACTTTTAAGCTTCCTTTCAGTTTTTCCAATGTAGTATTCTGGGCATTTGATGCACAAAGCACAATATACCACTCTGTCTGGCACAAGCCTTTATCTTTATCATAGTCCCATTTATTACACTGGAGGGTCCCGCTAGAACGAGTGTTTAGATTCAGCTGCCAGTGGATTCTCGTCTGGCAGCTCCTTTGGGAGGAAGACTGTCTCTTTTCAAAGAAAATTGGGATTTAATTACTCAAGACAGATGGGTTTTGGATATCATTCACCACGGTTACAGGTTTTATTTCCATACCTTGCCCCCTTTCAAGGGCATGCCAGACGTTCCTCCTCCACAAAGGAAAGAGGCTCACAAGCAAATTTCTCTGTTACTCCAAATAGGGGCCATCCAGCCAGTCCCTGTACCAGAAAGGGGCCTAGGATTTTATTCGCCTGTTCCTAGTACCAAAGAAGGGGAACACGTGGAGACCAATTTTGGATTTATCTCTCCTCAACACTTATCTGGACATTCCCAAGTTCAAAATGTTGACGTTACAACAGCTTTTACCTCTGCTGGGCAAAGATCACTGGATGGTAACTTTAGATCTCAAGGAAGCTTACCTTCATGTGCCTATCAGGCTAAGTTGCAGAAAGTATCTGCGTTTTCGAGCTGGAAATTCCCATTATCAGTTCTCTGCATTGCCCTTTGGCTTATCCACTGCGCCCAGAGTATTCACAAAGGTTCTGGCTCCAGTGATAGCTTACTTCAGGCTAAAAGGAATTCAAATCTATCCTTACTTGGACGACTGCCTGATTCTGGCTCAAGAAAAGGAAGACCTTCTACAGCATTTGGAATATGTCATAGCAGTGCTAAGATGCCTAGGGTATTCTGTGAACGAAATAAAGTCCAGTCTAGTACCCTCTCAAGACATGTGCTTTCTGGGTGTGAGACTGAATACAGCAGCCCAGATGGCCTTTTAACCCCGGACAAACAAAAGAATCTTTCCAGTTACTTCCATCAACTATCTCTTCAGTCCGGGCTGACTGCAAGGACAGTCCTTCAAGCCTTAGGGTTCATGGCATCTTGTATTCTGGTGCTTCCCAATGCCAAACTGCATATGAGGAAGCTACAATGGTATCTCAAAATGTATGGACACAGCACTGCCAGGATTTGGACACTGTCATTCAAATAATACCTTGCATTCAAAAAGAATTTTTGTGGTGGGCTCAGGAATGTCACCTAAACAAGGGACTCTGTGACCCGGCCAGAGGCGAGTCAGATTTTAACGACAGATGCCTCAGACATTGCTTGGGGAGCTCATCTAAATGGAAAGTGGATACAAGACAAGTGGCCTGCCAGACTACAGCATCTACATATCAACATGAAGGAGATGTTAGCAGTCCAGTTTGCGTTAATGGCTTTCAAGGAGTTGCTTCTTCCAGGGCAGGTGTTGATTCTAACAGACAACACGACTGTCATGTGGTACATCAACAAGCAAGGGGGAACACATTCTTATCCTCTATGCAGGCAAGCAATGATTTTATGGGAGACCGCGCTCAGCTTGCAACTAACTCTTCAGGCAAGGTTTCTGCCGGGAGCACAGAACTCCTTAGCAGATGTGTTAAGCAGACAAATCATGGATCCCCACGAGTGGAAACTGGATCTTCATGTATTTCAGAAATTGACAGTGTCATGGGGAACTCCAGACATAGATCTGTTCGCTTCTCCACTAAACCACCAGCTGCCAAAGTTTTGCACAAAGGGGTTTCATCACACAGCTTGGAAAGTGGATGCTCTTTCTTTCAGTTGGAAAAATCTTCATGTGTATGCCTTTCCACCTCTGCCTCTTCTTCCAAAGGTGCTCCTCAAGGTCAGACAAGATGAGCCAAGGATGATTTTAATAGCTCCAGATTGGCCTCGGCAACACTGGTACCCACTACTAAGGAGTCTGGTAAGGAAGCCTCCATGGCCTTTACCTTTGATTCCACACCTGTTATCTCAGAAGGACGGTCACCTGCTCAATGTCAAGCTTCACTCTCTTCATCTAACAGCCTGGCATATTCTGTTTTGAAACATAGCAGGTCTCAACTTCCTCAACAAGTTTTAAATGTGATTATGGAAGCCAGGAGGCCTAGTACAAGGAAAGTGTACGCAGAAAAATGGAAGAGATTTTTATTTTGGAGTGCAGCAAAGAATTTGGAGATTTCTGAGCCTAATTTGAGTGTGGCTCTTCAATATCTTACTGAGTTATTGGACAAAGGTTTGTCTTTCTCTTCCATTAAGATTCATGCTGCAGCAATTTCAGCTCACTATGATTGTGACCCACCTTTGTTTTCGCATCCTTTGTTCAAGCAGTTTCTTAGAGGGGCAAAGAATATAAGACCCCCTCGTAGAGCTCCTACTCCTGCTTGGGATCTCAATTTTGTGTTGGAGAAACTTACTCTACAACCTTTTGAGCCATGGCTACTGCTGAATTGAAATACTTGTCATGGAAGACTGCTTTTGTTGGCTATTACTTCTGCAAGAAGGGTTTCTGAATTGCAGGCCCTTATGGCAGTAGAGCCCTTTTTGATTTTCCATAAGGATAGGGTATCATTACGTACTAATCCTTCCTTTATGCCTAAGGTGGTTTCTAGTGTGGCTTTAAACCAAACTATTCATTTGCCTACTTTCTATGCAGATCCCCAAAATAAGGGAGAAAAGATTTTGCACACTTTAGATATACACAGGCAGTTGCGTTATTATTTAAGCAGGACTAAGGAATTCAGGCAGTCTCAGCAGTTGTTTGTTTCTTTTGCTTTGAGTTCTCAGGGCAAGCCTGTGTCTAAGCAAACTATTTCTAAGTGGATTGGGTTTTGCATATCATTTTGTTATTCCCATCATGGCAAGGAGATTCCAGCTGGGATTAGGCCTCATTCCACTAGGGCTACTGCCACTTCAACAGCATTTCTAAGGGGGGTGGCAACTAAGGATATTTTGGAGGCAGCTACTTGGAGTTCAGTGCATACTTTCTCTAAGCATTACCACCTTCCTCTCTACTCTAAATCTAGGGCTGGTTTTGCCACAGCTATTTTGCAAGGCATGTTGACAGCTCCTGCTTCCTTATGATTTGCCAGCCTCCCTTACCTCTGCTTTGGGATTCTACCCAATGGTTAGGACTGCAGCAATGTGGAATGAAGAACATAGTACAGTTTTGTACCTACCATAAATGTAGATGTTCGAGGATCCACATTGCTGCAGTCCAATTTACCCTCCCTCCTTCCCCTCTGTGTTTAGGGGTGGTGGTGTGGGTTAGGCTATATTATTGTAATTTTGTATATATTGTACATATGTTTGGTGCAGGGTTTTTTGGTGTTTTTGGTTTGGGCCTTGTCTTTTTAGGGTCTTCTGACATCTGGGGCAAGAAAAGACTGAGGATATGACGTCGGTCATGCGCATTAGTACCCTGACGTCCTGACATCAGTCTAATGCGCCTTGACCGACGTCAGCCATATACTTTGGTATTCGGGCCGACTGGACAGCGGACTACCCAATGGTTAGGACTGCAGCAATGTGGATCCTCGAACATCTACATTTATGGTAGGTACAAAACTGTACTTTTCTGTGAGATATAAAATCTATCTAATGTAGCATAGTTCTTGTATCTTTGAGTAATATGTAAATTCACTCCAAACTCCTTCAAATTTGATTCTCCACCTATAAGTAATGTTCCTTGCTGAAAGCTGATTATTTCTCCCAGAATTTTCTTAAGCTCCATTATAGCAGTTTTAGGGGGGATGTAAATGCATGCCAGTCTAATCCTCCTCCCTAGCCAGTATGAATGCTGTAATTAAATAAAAAGGTGCTTCAACAAAGTATTAGTTTAAGGGTGTGCATATTTATGCAATTCGCTTATTGTATATTTATTTTTATATTTTTCCCCCTAACAGATTTGTTTTTCAATTGAATTGTACAGGTTATAGGTCACATTAAAGGTGGGAAAAGTTTTGAAATGATTTGTTGTGGTCTCATTTTTTTATATCACAAAAACCTGCATTTTAACAGGGGTGTGTAAACCTTCTATAGCCACTGTATCTCTGTTGAGAATAAAAATCATGCATTTGTTTTATATATAACTAGAGGTGTCTTGCAAAGTGATTGGAGATGCATGTGGACTTGTCATGTGGGTTCTGTTTGTTTAATGGGTATTGGACCTTAATGGTAGAGCTGCAGTAAAAAAAAAATGTGGCTTGACCCAGTGAATATGAAATAGTAAATGAAGTGTGATACAAAGTGATGATATTGCTATGAAGACTGGAAGTTCTGTGTCAGTAAGGCACAATGATAATGTAAACTTCTGCTTTAATAGATATTGCTGAATTGTTTCTCACCAGGCACAAAACAACCTTTAAGTTTTGCAAATTTCCAAACATGGGAATTGTGTATTTTCAGCTTTATCTGATGAACACCTTTTCGCTATTGCAGAGTACACATCTTGACTTGTATTCTCTCAGGCCTGCTATCACTCATCCGGCAAACAATAGTCATTCCTAAGTATTGTGCTATTACTAGATACTTACAAAGTGAACTGTTGAGTCCCAAGCCCCGAAACTAGTAACTGGCCAGTCATAACTATCCACTAGTACCCAAAACATCCCAGTCAGGGCAGTAATATGCCATCACACTCCTCTTTCTATAAGATATATATGCAAATACAGTAACTGATCTTGGTCTCATTATTAAAATGGGAAAGCCGCTGGAGAAACAAAGCATCAGGGAACCAAGAACAGGAAGTTGGCACCCAGAGAAGTGTACCTTGACCACTTTTATGGAAGCCATTATTAGCAATGCAAACACTACAGCTTGGTTTAGTACTCCTTTTGATGAAAGTACTTGCCTGTCCATGATTGTAGTATAGTAAGATGTTATTACTGATGTCACTAACCAAAATTTTGCTTTATTCTTTTTGTATATATGATCTTATTGGATAGTTTGATGTTCCTCATTGTTTAGAAATAGTTCCATTTCATGATTTATATATGCTACTGAAAACCAAGCCACCACTGTCTGACCTCTGTAGACCAATTTAGATTGCCATTAAGTCTAAATTACGGAAGACAGCTTTACAAAGTAAGCTATGAAAGTTAATGATAGAAGAGAGCAACTGGTAGAGATCCGTGTTTTTCTGAAGTGAAGTTTTCTCAGTTTTAAAGGAATTGTATAAAGAAATGTGGGGAGCTATGCTTCCAGGCCAAGTTGTTGCCACAAAAAATTGTTTGAAATAATGTTGCATTTATCTTCACTTTTTTTTCCCTAGCGATTTGTATAGACAGGTGACTTAAACCAATTAAGTGGGTGATAAATCTTTCTGAATTGCTTTTCTAGCCTGCAGTGACTCTGGAATATCAGTCATTGGAAAAGCGGGAAAGATTCAGTATCCTAAGCCTCGAGGAACCAATTATATCAACAACCGGTATGAATATTTTATTTCTCTTGGAAGGTTATATAAAGGCATTTGTATTTATAGCCTTTGTTACATAGTTATAGTATTGCAGTGTTAGCTGCAGAAAAAAATAGTACAACTTTTAGAAATAAGATGGCTGTCTTAGGTTCTTTAAGTTTTATATCTTATTCAAAACATTTGTACGAAAGGGTCTAAGGGAGTCAACTGCAGCTGTATTAAGCTGGAGAGTTCATTGAAGGGATGTAGCATCATTGCCAAGTATCATTTAACACACTTTTTGTACTTGTGTACTAAATGTATAGCGGGATTATACTAGAGGACCATGCTACTAGGCAAAACTTAAGCAAATGTTATACATCTGAAGGAAAACCACTGGCCTTTTATAATTTAGCATGTGACTTTGACTAGAAAAGTGTCTTGTGTAATATTTTTTTCTGAAGAGGAGAATTTCTTAAATAGTTGTACTCTAAAGAATTATTGTGAGTTAGCATTTGGCATAATGGTTAAGGCACTTGCCTTACAGACACAAGGTACAGGGTTTGATTCTCACCTTTGAAGCAAAATTGGCTAGGTTTAAAAAGGCCTGCTAGGGGAGTTAACCTAGTATTTGCCTATGTATTTATTTGAAACATCAAGACAGTCCACCGCAGCAGATACAGGACAGCAACCACATCTTTAACTCAGAGCACTTTATTTGCGGCAAAATAATAAAATATTCAAATAAGTTGATAAAATAAGTTGAATAGCAGCAATAAATGAAGCGCTTTCATCTCTGTTCATTCAGAGACTTTTTCAAGATAAAGTAGACAGTCACCAGTCCCTTTTTAAAATAGTAAAAGGCAACCCCCTTATTACTCTCCACCAATAAGTTACATTCATCAATTAGAATCTCATAAATTATTCAACAGCTGGATAATTATTTTTTTAAAAAGTATAGAAACTGTATAAAAGATAACACTCATTATAAACCATAAAATGCATAATATGTTGCAATAAAAACATTCACCATCTAAACATTTAAAATAAACTATGTATATACTCATGCACACTTCTCATTTCATCTATTTATGTATCTTTTGCCTTCAGTTTGAGAAAACATGCTAAAGACAGGGCATCATTTATACCTGGCCCACTTGTTTCATTCATTCTAATTTGCCATATAGCCTCCTGTTTTTCTGATTGGAGTGTCCATGGGCCCACCCCTTGGGTCAATTTCAAGTCCGTCCAAAATCATAAACTTAAGCATTGTCAGGGAAATCATTTGTGTTTTGCAAGGGCATTCATCTCTTTTTTTTTCAACCTTGTATCTCCAAGGTGTTCGTAAATTCTACTTTTAAGCTTCCTTTCAGTTTTTCCAATGTAGTATTCTGGGCATTTGATGCACAAAGCACAATATACCACTCTGTCTGGCACAAGCCTTTATCTTTATCATAGTCCCATTTATTACACTGGAGGGTCCCGCTAGAACGAGTGTTTAGATTGTACATGACCCACATTTTTTCATATAGCCTACTGTAGGTTTCTTAATTTTTGCTTCAAGAATATTTTTGAGGATTCGCCCCCTCCTGTATACTGTTAGGTTTTTCACCCACCCATTCTCAAACATTGTTGCATGATCTAACAATAGCCCAGTTCTTATGTACTATCATTGTACTTGGACATATTATAGGCTGCAACTAATGCTGACCTGGAGTATGCTACTCCTACAGTCTCAGTTTCCACCTCCACACACTCCTTACTGGACCAGTAATAGGCCATAGCATCTACCGCTCTAATATCAGTTACCCCTATGGTCTCAGTTAATTCCTCAAGCTCATCTCTCTCTTTATACCCATTAAGGTCATCCATCCCTATAAGTAAATGTGGTTCATTTATATCCTGGTTAAGGACAGCTTTAAAGTGTTCTCTTTTATTTACTATTACAATAAGTAACTCATTCACTAAAATAGTAGGATAACCCCTTTTAACAAACATTTCTTTCAAAAATTCTTCAAGGAATGTTTCAAAACAAGTAATCATGCAGGCAGCTCTTAATTGCCCCCTTACAACGGCCTTTTTCTGCTTGTAGGGGTGAGCACTGTTTGAATGCAGGAAGCTATTAGAATGTTTCCTTATGGAAAATGTCAGATTGAAACGCACCTAAAGAGCTATTCTTGCAATTTCACTTACTCCTACAGTGTGGGTGAAACTTAAACAAAACCTTTGGCACTAATTTTAATCCCAAACATTCCCTAAAGTTGAAATTATCTAGTTGTAGTTTTTTATCTTAAGATTAGTGCCAAAGGGTTTGCGTATGAGGCGGTTCCCGTCTGGCTTAATAGTGAACTCTGAATTTCATAAAGAATTAATCTCCATATTTGACAGGCATGGGCATGAATTTATGGAGATTGTAATGAAACAATGATATTTTATTTAATAACTTAAAAGATGCAACAGAACTGGATAAAATGATTGTGCAAGACAGGGCACACGCAAAGAACACGACTATAAATAATTGTGTGTTCAAGTCAATCGAACACCAAATAAATAACATAAAAAAAGGAAACTTGAACAGGACAAAATACAGTATAATCAGAACACTGCTTACCCTGAACCACCCAAATCACAAAACTGGGGGTCCAGAAATGAGTTTAATGTCATTAATGATGAAAATACTTTTTTAGATGAGAAGCAGTACCCCCTTTGAGGAGGTCCGCGAGGCTCCAACAGAAGTACAATATGGAGAACACAGCTCAAGGGACTTATACGACCAACAGAGGTCGAGGGGGACAGACAATGAATCGAAGGGGGACTTGGAGGGGTGATTATCAGGGCAGGAGATGAACCTTGAAAACACACGCCATCCATGTCTTATAATGAAGGGTAATGCTAGGGATTTTAATGTGTTCAACTATTCCTCAGTCCCTATCATCAAACTTGCCTGTGATCTGCTATCCAGGGGCATGACATTTGTACCAGAGACTGAATGTGATCTTGCTAATACTATAATAGATTTAAAATACTTTGCAAGGAAAATACTAACTAAAACATAACACACACTGGAGCCAAAATAAATTTAGCATTTTCGTCCTGTTTATTACAGAACTACTTCAGAATTACAATTTCAAAATTGTAATTCTGAAGAAGTTCTGTAATAAACGAGACGGAAGCGCTAAATTTATTCTGGCTCAGTGTGTTTTGTTTTTCTTTGTAAGGAAGCTGAACCTGAATGTTTTATTTAAATCTGTCGATTATATCAGTACTCCTGTGCATATTTATAGCATGTACAACCCCCCACTGCATCCCACATTGCATATGTTTGAGTTATGTGAATTTGATTTAAGTAATCTGAAAAGAAATGGAAGGGGCAATAACTTAAATGTTTATGAATTAGAATGTTTACAGGAATTGAAATGTAACTCTCGTCTCAGAATTATTAAACTAGATAGGGGGCTGTGATTCTGGATTACAGCCAGAGAATGAGAAATGTATTGATGAGTGGAACATATGATAACAGTTCACTTAACCAACTGAATGGAGCATATAATCAAATTCTTAATGAGCTCAATGATTTGTTATTTGAAGGATCCATTTCCATAGATGAACTAAACTTCTTAACAGTATTGTACCAAAAGACACCATGTATTTATGGACTACCAAAAATACATAAATCCTTACAGGACCCCCTATGAAACCCATTGTTGATGGGCAAGGTTCTATAACTTGCCCATTAGCAAAATGTTTAGACATCAAACTAAAACATTTGTAAGCTAATGAAAATTCCTTATGTAAAGACTTGTGATTTTTTTGGAGAGGATTAACCGGTTGGAATTTAATGAAGCAGGGATTTTTATAACCTTGGTCATGAAAGACCTATATACAGTGATACCACACGATCTAGGTGTGGAATGGTTTTGTGAGTACTTACAAATAAATGTTTATGAACAACTTTTAAACCTGGTACTAAGGAATAATTTTATATTTTTCAATAAAGAATACTTTCTTCAGTCTAAGGGGGTTGCTATGGGCGCACCTTGTGGGGTCCTGTATGCAAACATAGTCATGCTCCAATGGGAGAAATAGTTCCTAATAGAATCACTCTTTTATAAATATTGTAGACTTTATATTCGTTTTTTGGACGGCATTTTTGTGTTTTGGGTTGGCCCGCAAGGGATGATCAATGAATTATTGGTGTATATCAACAATTCTACCCAATTTTTAAGTTTCACCCACACTGTGGGAGTAAGTGAAATTGCATACTTCGATGTTAGATTGGTAAGTAACTCTTTAGGTGTGTTCTGAAATTTTCTGTAAGGAAATATATTCTAATAGCTTCCTGCATTTTAACAGTGCTCACCCCTACAAACAGAAAAAGACAGTCATAAAGGGGCAGTTTGTAAGAGCTGCCCGCATGATTACTTGTTTTGAAACATTCCTTGGAGAATGTGAATTTTTGAAAGAAATGTTTGTTAAAAGGGGTTATCCTACTATTTTAGTGAATGAGTTACTTATTGAAGTAGTAAATAAAAGAGAAAGAGGACACTTTAAAGCAATCCTTAACCAGGATACAAGTGAACCACATTTACTTATAGGGATGGATGACCTTAATGGATGTACAGAGAGAGATGAGCTTGAGTTTACTGGGACCATTGGGGTAACAGATGCTAGAGTGGTAGATGCTACGGTCTATTATTGGTCCAGTAAGGAGAGTGTGGAGGTGGAAACTGAGACTGTAGGATACTCCAGGTCAGCATTAGTTACAGCCTATAATAGGTCCAGTAAAATGATTGCAGACATCGTACATAAGAATTGGGCTATTTGTTAGATCATGCAATGATGTTAGAGAATGGGTGGGTGAAAAACCTAACATAGTATACAGGAGGGGGCAAACCCTCAAAAATATTCTTGAAGCAAAAATTAAGAAACCTACAGTAGGCTATATGAAAAAATTTGGGTCATGCACAATGTGTACACACATTTTAGAGGGACTCTCCTGTGTAATAAATGGGACTATGATAAAGATAAAAAAGAAAGGTTCATGTCAGACTGAGACAGTGGTATATTGTGGTTTGTGCATCAATTGCCCAGCATACTACATTGGAAAAACTGAAAGGACGCTTAAAAGTAGAATTTACGAACACCTTAGAGATGTAAGGTTGAAAAAAGACGGATGCCCTTGCAAAACACTAATGATTTCCCTGACCATACTTTTAAGTTTGATTCTGGACGGACTTAAAATTGACCCAAGTGGTGGCCCATGGACACTCCAATTAGAAAAACAGGACGCTATATGGCAAATTCAAATGAATGCAACAAGCGTGCCTGGTATAAATGGTGCCCTGTCTTTAGCATGTTTTCTCAAATTGAAGGCACTAGATAGATGAAAAGAGAAGTGTGCATGTGTATATACATATACATACAGTTTGGATGGTAAATGTTTTTATTGCAACATATGCATTTTATGGTTTATATTAAGTGTTATTTATCTTTTATACAGTTTCTATACTTTTTAAAAAAAGAATTATCCAGCTGTTGAATAATTTGAAATTTTAATTGATGAATGTAACTTATTGGTAGAGAGTAATTATGGGGTTGTCTCTTACTATTTTAAAAAGGGACTGTTGACTGTATGCTTTATCTTGGAAAAAGTCTCTGAACAAAGACGAAAGCGCTTGATTTATTGCTGCTATTCAATCAACTTATTTCATTATTTTATTATTTTTTCCGCAAATAAAGTGCTCTGAGTTAAAAGATTTGGTTGCTGTCCTGTATCTGCTGGCGTGGACTTTGTCTTGGAGTTTCTAGTTTCATTTTGCTGATCTTATTTGAAACATCACCTGTTGCAGGTTAAGTAACTGTAATTAATGGAAAAGTATGATTGATTCATACTGCATTAGGAATGGAAAGCTTACTGAATGAAACTTCACGACATTATGATATGACCAAGATTGTCCAAAATCTTCATGTACAGAGTACCTGTGTGTGAAAAAAAAATAACAGAAGGTTTGTAGAGTTTCTTGTCAAGGTTATACCCACTGGCATTGAAGAAGCTTGATAGCCATTTGGGGTTTTGGCAACTTTGTTGCCTATTTTCATGTACTAAGGTTAATTTAAAGGAACTTAAAATTGTCCACCACCATTTCTAGATATTGTTAATGATGTAACAGTGTATGCACCTTAAGTCTTTCAATAAAGTGGTGCTGTTACCTGTTCTAAGGATGCCACAATTCAGAAAGGCAACATCTCTTCCATATTTACCAATGAAGCCCTGTGCCATGTTCCAATGTAGTTTTCCACTTTTTGTACATATTAGTCTGGTGGATCTAAAATCAAACCCCAAGTAAACTGAAACCACTACAGCCTGTTGTAATATATTAGGGGCTTGCCAAAATCTATCCATTTATAACCACTTTAACTGTTTTTATTTAGCAAGGCGTATAGGTTGTCTGTCCTTGTTAACAAGTTTGTCTGGCCTTAACTTTTTTAGTCATGGCAACAATAGTTCTAAGTTTTCTTTTGCCTTTAGTGCTTTGGATTTTGTCTGTTTATTGTAAGGTTTTCATTAAAGTTTTCTGCAAATAAGTTTGCTACATTTTCATCTCTGTTGATCATTTTATTAACATTTTCATTCACTTCTGTGACTAAGAATACTTCATTGCTTTTGGCTTCTGAGATGAAGCTGAGTTCATAGTTAGATGTAGAAGATTTGAAAATGAGAAAGTACTTTAATCTAAATTTGTTTTTGTGCTTGTGGTATTTTTTAAACAGGAAGATTAATTTCATTTTTGTTTACCTTCAAAAGGTACTGATGTGAATATATTAGTCTTGCTGGCATCTTTTCACAAGTACAGAAATTTAATATAGAGCTTGTTTATAGTATGCTGAGCCAGACATGTTCTTGCTTTGTTTTCATAAGTATATAATTTATTGAATTATAATTTCTATTTGCAATGCCAAGATATGATTTATGGCAAAGTTTGACTTTAGTCTTTGAAGATGATGGTATAATTTGTTACAGTGGGTATAACAGTTGGTATAAACCACAAACCACCTAGGTTTCAGTATGATAGCTTGGATAGTGCCACCTCCAGCAGGCTTGTATACTGTTCCACTCCCTCGTAGATTCTTACAACATAGTCAGTATTTCAATATATATTTAATCATTTAGTTTATCCAGTCTTTTATGGGAGAAGAAAACCCCATGCTCATTATTTTTAATATCCTGGCCTGTAGAAAATCTGTCATGCTCAATAGGCAGCATAAATTGTGTACAGCAGACTTAAAGTAGATCACCATTAGTGTGCACAGTTTATATACCAGAGCTGTCTTCTTGAATTCTGTCTTAATGATGGAGTGTTACAAGATAGTAAGATACCTCCACTTTATCCCATCAGATCTGAAACAGAAAAAGCAGTTAAGACTTAGATTTTTGTGCTACGCATCTTGAATCTTTAAATCAGGTTTCAATAATGCCATCTGTATCCCCATTTCTGAGCAGTGGAAACTTCATATTGCCCATTTGTCTCTGCCATTTAGCAATTCAATTTTTGACTTGTTACATCTTCTGTTGTCTTTGACAGGCATCAGTGTTTTTTAACGAATGTGAACTAAATAATGACAGATATCAAAAGTAGACATAAATATAGATTATTTTCTCTGCTTCACTTAACATCTGCTCCACTTAAGCAGTTATTGTCATCATGTTAGTGATTTATGATTTTCCTTGTGAAGTCAACAGGCCATAGTTATGTTGCCATAGTACAACAATCATTATGATCCAGCCCATTGTTTTCGCATAGGTTCATAGGAGATTAGTAGGCAAATGGCTTAAAAGCCCTTACAAGCCTAGCCAATATAACACAATTTTACCCAGTATATAGCCCCTAGGCAAGAAGAGGGCATGGATTTGTGCCTCTGCCTTGAGTATCTTGGATTACCCCTGTTCATAAGGGACATGGGTGCTTCCCCGGGTGTGAATTTGTGATTCCCCATCCATTGATCCAAATTGCATTTTGAAGAGGGCCAAGGAAAGGACTGTGCTTAATGTCAATACAGAGCCTGTTTTGTCTGTCCAGCATGTTTTGTTTGAGTTGCTGACCCTCATGCTGTTTGACTTGCTGATGTGTAGAAACTCCATCAGGGCTGGATATGAGAGTGCCTTGTAGGTCAGGCATAGGTCACCCCTTAATATTCAGTAAGAGACAGAATAAAGGGATAGGGCTTAGTCTGTCTACATAGGACATTTTTGCACACTGTATTTTCTTTGGCAGGAACCTCTGAGGTCGCTCCAGCTGCTGTAAGTGCCTAGTCAAGTACATACCAAATGGCACATTGTACTCTGTTGTTGGTCTAATGAGGGCTGAGTACAGCAGGGCTATAATTGCCTTGGATCTGGATGCCATACCTTATAAGCTGTGTGCCACATAGGACTTCCTTACTACTGTGGACACATTGCAGTCGAAGTTTAGGCTACTAGCTATATATCTGTGTACCTAGATCTCTTACCTCTGAGTTTACTGTTGGGGGGTGGTGCTATTGATGTAATTTGCAAGGGTATTTGACTTCCCAAAGGGTATGATGCATTTTTCCACATACAGTTTTAGGCCATGGTTCTGGCACCAATCAGTTGTTTGAACTAGACTTTCCTGAGGGGATGTCTATATTATTGGGGTATTCAGTGATTGCCCCCAGCTTGCAGTCATTGGCAAACTTTGTCATCCAGAGACACCTTCCACATTAGCCTTTACTTCAGAGAAGTATAGTCTGAAGAGGGGCATTCCTAGCACTGAGCTGTGTGGCACACCACTGGCCTCTTGGTGGATCTGGATTCACCCATTTTAACCACGTGTCCTGCCCATGAGCCAGTTTACTATGCATCTGTTGATGTAGGGATTTATGCCCAGTTTTGAGAGTTTATAATATCCAAATGGGGAATTGTCAAATGCCTTGGCCAGTTTGTGGTAGGTTGTACGTACTGTTTTACCTTCATCTGTGGCCCTAGTGACCTTAGATGCAGTAGGCATGACCTGCCCTTGACCAAGCTGAATTGGTTTTGGAGGTTTCCTATGTCGTCATTTACCAGGTTCATGATTATTATTTCAGTGGTCTTGCATATAAGAGTAGTCAAAGTTATGGATCTGTAATTTCTTGGGTCGATAGATGATGGTCCTCTATGCAGAGGGATGACTGTTGTCCTGCCGTATAATGGGACAAAGACCATTCGGATGCTGTGGTTAGAGATACTGATGAGCCTGATCAGTCCTGATTTAAACTGTTTAAGAGACAACCTGGTATATAGTCAGGCCTCATTGAAAATGTGTTTTTAGCTTTTTTCAGCACAATGGCAACCGTTCCTTTGGTGATAATTGGCAGTAGAGTGGTGGAAGGTATTTCTTTGGGGAGAACTGGGGGGATGGGAGGTGAAATTTGAGTTGAATTTGTTGGTAAACAGATTTTGCTATATCTTCTGGGCTGAGTGTAGGTGGTGCCATCTAAAATGTATTCTGCACATTGTTGGGTGTTGCCCATAAGGTTGCAGAAATAACTGAAATGCCTTATGGTTATTCTTGGCTTTGGAGGTACTTTTACCTCAGTCTGCTTTCAGAGACTTGACTAGTTCCCTGATTCGCTTGTTTAGACCAATGAAGGACTTTTTGCTATGTTGTACACATTCTCTCTTGCTTCTCTACAAGATTTTTTCTTTTGTTCATTTTGAACCAACATGCTGAATGAGTTGCCCATTTTTCTGTGCCTGTTTACTCATTTGTCATTATTTATCCTTATGGTTTAGCAACAGGACAGTAATATTCATTGGTCTATTACTGCTAGGCATATAAAAAAAAATCAAGTACCTAGAGTTTTATGCACTTCTGTCAACAGTTTAGATATTGCAGAAAGGCTTAACTTCGAATCTAGATGTAATCTATATATAATGTTTCAGATAGCCGTTGTCTAGCATTTGAGTTGAGGTAGAGACTGGATACAGCCCTAGATTTATTCTCCTCCACACTGCCCCCCTCCCCCCATGGTGTGTTGCCTTCACTTTCATTAGAATGTGCTGCGATCCAAAAATGTATACCAGTAGTATGCAGAGTATGATAATGGGGTGGTGGTAGCAGCAGTAACCCATTATCACTTGTAATTCTTTTCAGAAATGTCTTATTTATCTGCTCATCCTGAGCAAATTTCTGCTTAGATATGGGATATTTTCAGTGGGGTGAGACAACGATAAGTGGTAGACATTTTCATTTTAGTATGCCCATAAATGCCATGTATGTTTGCAGAATAGTGGTTGGGCTTTCCATATGCTTACACGTTACTGTATCTTGTTAAGCAAAGGCAGGAGATATTTCAAGCTCTGCTTGTGCTTAATCTGTGGTAATACATGCTGGGTATGAATTGTATCTGCAGTATAGTAGTAGCTGGTGCATTGGCCATGTACGGGATTATACAGGTAAAGGTAGTGCAGCCCATCTGGTAATCGAACTTGGGTATGTTAAAGTGGTGTAACAAGTAAATTGATCTGTTTGTTGATTAATAATGTACCCACAGCAACATCTTTGACAGGGTTTCTACAGCGTGGACTATTTGCTCTTTTCATTTTTATAGCAAATTAGCATTTTTCTAACAAATTAGCTGCAGGCCATTGAACAGTTTCCTGCTTCCTTCTATTAGAATTTTGTCTTTTACATGCACACTTCTTTGCCATTGTTAGACTCTGCCACATGCTCGAGGGTTTGCCATTTAAACACTGTCCTTTTGGGGAAAAAAACTGACATGTTTGAGTCGATCCTTATTTTGGTATATCTTTATGCCTACCTCTGTATTTTTTTATGAATGGAGTTTCATATCAGTGTAACCCTAGAGATGGTTAATATTGGTCATGGACCCTTTGTCCCATCATTTGTAGTATAATTTCAGTGCTCTTTACTGTTGGGTTTCCAGAAGAGTTTGCCATACTGTGTGGCATCTATTTCTATAATGTAATGGCTCTTTCTTAAACCTAGAATCCCTTTTCATATTCTGTTCACGCTTTAATTAATGAAAATATATTTAAGTCCTTTCAGTTGTTGCTGTCCTCCTCTTGTGCCTTGTTATAAGGCTTAGTCTGTTAATCATATGTAATGTTTTACACTTTGGATTGAACCTAATTAAATACATAACTGACTATTCTTGAGTTGCTAAGTGACTCTTTGGTTGTCCTAATGTATGCCATGGGCTGGATGCATAATGATTTGTAAATCCCTGCATGACTGATTCATAGATGGGCCAATTGATCAAACCTAAAAAAAAAAAAAACCTTCTGGTAATTCAAGAATTTCATTTGTTGTTTCCTCCAATGACCACTGCCAGTTATTTACTACTTTTATGTAAATCTTTAGTGCCTTTCAGATGCCTTGTTATAAGCAACAGAGACTAATTTCCAAACACCCTCTTCCCAATTATCTTTTGTATAATTTCTGTTACCCTGTTTAAAATAAAATGAACCTGTACTGGCGTTTGAATGCAGAGTGATTCACTGGTCTTCAGTACTGCGCTTACGCCAGTAAGCTCTGCTGTACATGCATTTTCTCAGTATCTCGTGACCAATGAGACAAACCATGTTTAACTGAAAGAGCTATAGTGAACAAATGCTAGTTACTAAGGGTATTTATATCTGCTTAAGCATTCTTCATGTTCTAGATATGTACATCAACTCAAATTCTATGTAGACTCCGAGATTGTAGTATCCAAGATGATTTCCTTTTCATTTCTAGAATGTGATTTTCTATGACAGTAAAGATGTGGAGGACCAAGCCCCCTTTCATGGGGTTGTAGGGTGGCTTATCTGTCCTTGCAAAAAAATGCGAGCTTACCCTGCTGGGAGCACCTCTGATTATATTTAGTAAGTAGGTTTTGTACAATTAGGACCGAACATTTGAGTTGAATTTTGAGGTATGCTAGTGAAACCGAGTTAACAGACCATAAAAGGAGCCTAACCTGAACATATGTAGCATGTCGTTCCAACTACACATTGAAGTGATGCAAAATGTCTAAAGTTTTTCAGATTTAACTTAACTGTATACATAGTATTATTTATAAGGTGGATATCTCCAGATAGAAAAATGTGCACTACTGTCATTACAGCATTTACCTCACATTTAATATGCTTGGTTACATTTTAAAGCTTGAAAAAGAAAACCAAAGCTAGAACCAAACACAATGACAATCTTAAGCACTTTGTTTTTAATGTTAAAAAAAGAACATCATCAGGCAATTAACCATGGACCTGACTAAAAATTTATAGAAAAACGTAAGAAAACACTTGACAAGATAAAACCATTGAAACAAAGTAATCAAAATCTGGTGTATAATTGATCTCTCTGCATCTGCAAAAAACATTTGATATTGACAGATTCGTTAAGCCCTGGGGCCCGGTCTGCTCCTAACGTAACTTGCCATGTGGATTCCTGGCACTCAAGGAGCATCTTAAAATCACTTTGATGTTGTCATCTTGCTGTTAAACAAGTTGACATTATTGAAAGTCGATATAAAAGGGAACTATATATATATATATATATATATATATATATATATGTGTGTGTGTGTAATGTGCGTGTGTCTGTGTGTGTATGTATGTATATATATATATATATATATATATATATATATATATATATATATATATATATATATATACACACACATATATATATATATATATATCTACACACACACACATATATAGATATATAGATATCTACACACACCTGTATAGGTCTATAGAAAGTATAAGGGGAATAAGGGGAAGTTACCTCCATAAAGAGACGGTCACCAGTGGAGGTCCCTATGGTTTTGTGCTGGGACCTCTCCTGTTTGACATCTACTTTTCTGAAATAAAAGCCACTACCTAACAGCTGTGGCTGACTAAGTTTGCAGATGACTGCATACTAAGACATCACTGAATTCCCAAATGACTTGACCATCCTGCAGTAAACTTTGTCCCAAATAAATAACTGGTGCCAAGATTGTAGACTGAAACTAAATGCCAAAAAATGTATTATCATATCTTGGGTCATCTACCCTGGGAAACTACCAAATTGACAATACCCTGTTAAGGTTTGACTTGGTTTGGGATTTTGGAACTTGTGTGATTAATAAACAAATGGATTGTCCAGATCTAAGGATGTCATTGTCCCCCTTTATTAAGCCAGTCATTGAATACAATTTCTCCTTTGGTACACATCAGCTCAGACACATGCAACTGGAGTGACCACAAAGATTCTTAAGAAAAGAATACAAGGCCTGTACTACATGTCCTACATGGACTTGACTCAAAGCTATGCTTGTTATCCTACAGTTTGCTAAGAGGTGACGTGTGGCATACAATGCATTCTGTGACCTAGCGCTGATAGATTCAGTGCACATCTTCAAGTCAAATGGCATCAGAAATGCTCTGTCGTCTTCTTCTTTTGGCTTTTCCGAAAGGGGTCTTTTTCGGTTAGGGGTCGGCACAGTGGATCACCTGTCTGCTCATGATTGGCAGTCGAGTTGTACCATGTCGAGTTGCCAGCCCGGCACCCAACCTTCCACAGAAGGCACACACATGTACTCACGCCTAGGGCCAATTTAGTGTGTCCAATCCACCTACAGCATGTCTTTGGGATGTGGGAGGAAACTGGAACATCCGGAAGAAACCCACATGACCACAGGGAGGACATGCAGACTCCACAAAGAAGGCACCCCAGCCGAGAATCAAACCAGGGAACCTCTTGCTGTGAGGAGACAACGCTACTGCTGCACCACTGCACCGTCCATAAAGTCCAGTACTTGTATGAAATGTGCTGTTTGTACTGCCGCAAATATAGTTGGCATGAAATTGTGGCAGCTTTTAAGGGGAACTCGGCATATAGGCTGTTGGGCAGAGGTTGAGAGGTTGCTGCCAAAATAAAATAAATACTGTGCGATTCCAAATATCAATCAACCTGTGTTTAGCAATAAATTATTGAGCAAGAAATGAAATTAGGGGACTAATTAAAAATGTATATTTTTTAAGGCAGTAAGAGAATATAAATTTAAGAAAGACCAGTGGTTGAGGGCACTAGTGCTGAACTTGCCTTAGCCTAGTATGATTTAATGTGCGCTATTTGAAGCATTTTATTAAAGGACTTTTCAGGTGGCATTCTTGACACAAAATGAAGGTAATTGTTCTGGTTAAGAATTCATAATGTGGATGGCAGTGAGCTATTTTTATTAAATTTAAGTGAGATTATCACACACGCAAAGCAGTTCAATTGTTTTGAGGTGAAAAAGATTCAGGCCAGTCATGTTAGAAATGAGAGAGATTCTGTGAGTTTGAGAATCTGTTGTGATTATTGGATGACTAGATGAAGGAAATTGTAAGACTAATTTTATATAAGAAAATGCTGATTAGTGTTACATGTATATATTTAGACACTTATAACAGTGCATGCACACTTCTGCTTGTTAGAATATATAGTAAAATATAGTCACTTCGATGCATGTACATTTCTGTTTGTTAACATGTATTCATTAAATGGTTAGACTTTTCTTGGCTAAAAAATAAGTAGAAAATAAAAGGCATCCTGCTGTGTGTAATACATAATATTCTATGGCCTGGTACAAGCTTCAAGGAGAATTACAGATAAAAAAAACAGGTGCAGGGAGGATCGGAAACAAACAATTTCCTAACAGGAAAGCCTCCCTAAAAGTTTGATTGTCAAAAATAGACTGTGACATCAGACAAATATCAAAGTACAGACTGTGAAAGTTCCCAACAGACTGCATTACATCAAGTAAATTGCAAAGACTGTTTTCATAAAAATGCATATAAAGGACATTGAAAGTGTATCTGATTTTTGTTAAATCTGGTACATGTAGGAACACATTGAGTACCTGGAGAATGTCATGCATCCATGCTTTGAAAAACTAAACCTGGTACATTTAAAAACTGTAAACTGTGACATTATCGCATGTGTCGTCTGTAACATGGCCAAGTTATTTTATTTGTGACTGAACAGAGTGCCATACTGAAAAAGTTAGTCTGCAAAGTTCAGTACATTAATCAGACTTTGGTTTCCGCAAGCAGCTGCATTCATCATCCATCATCATCATAACTTTTCAGTTATGAATATGGAAGAAAAAAGATCGGAAACTAGAGAAAAGGCATTGGTAATGGACAAGTTAACCCTGTTTGCCTATTAATTTTTCCTTTTTAAAGTGCACATTACCATACTGTATCTAAACTGAGAATAGAACAAAGGATAATAAATTGAGAGAGCTGGACAGATCATGTAATATATTTAGTTGGTCATCTTATAGAAGAGTGGGAAGGAAAATAAAATATCTTACCCAGGCTAGTCAGTGAGTAAGAGAGGGATAAAGCCTTGACTGTGGCCTGGGGCTAGACTTGATTAGCAGCTGAGATACTTGAGCGTGCCTATCCTGAGAAGAGTGAGACATGGGTGATGGAACTGGAGCTGCTTTAATGGCTGTGTATGGGTGGGGGGTTGGGCTAGTGTGTGTGGGAGGCATTGGAGGGATCATTGCCTCAAGGCCCAGGGTGTGGGAGTCCCAGCGGCCATGGTCCATGATCCGGAAGGCTCAATGTGCTGCTGACCATGGAGCTTCTTAGAGGCAGCAGGGGTCAGTCATAAGCCTATGTTTTTTAGCCGTCTGCCTCCGGTTTCACTCTGTACTACAACCACAAGACTATAGAAGGATTGGGATGTGGGGCAATGTTCCACTGGGGCCAGCTGTTGGTTGGATAGGGGACTTATCTTCCATTGATGTGATACTGCCATGCCAGCCCCAGCAAAGCAAAAAAAAAAAGGAATTACAAAGAAAATATATTAAAAAAATTATAATTTGGAAGGAACTGTGTCTTGTCTAAAATGATGTGAAGCAGACTGGATTAGTTTTAAAACAGATGTTGGGAAAAAAAAACGTCTGAGAAGGCAATAGAGATGAGTGTTACTGGACTGCAGGCAGTTATTCATTTCCAGTATTGAAGGATTGGCAAACACAAGAAAGGGAAGTGCATGTGAACTGGAAAGCTTAAGCTCCAAGTCAGGCACAGAATGTATTACACATTCTATAAATTTTCAAATCTGGTTTCTCCATGGGTGATTTTAATTTCTTTGGGTAAAGTTGAGTCTTTTTCTTCTCAGACTTCTGAAGTAGATTTGTTAAACCTTTTTAAGATATGGATGTACTACAGTTGTCTGGTGTCTCATTTATGAGAGTAACATCTGAGGCACATTTTTTACTCATTCCTTGACTGGTAAACCCATGGATATCTACACCCTTTTGGTTCTTCAGACCGTATTGGTCTGAAGATTAACCTTGTGGAGTCATCCAAGCAAAAACGTAACAAAGTTTAGAATCTTTTTAAAAATCCAGTTGTAACGTGTGTGTGTGTGTGTGTGTGTGTGTGTGTGTGTGTAAGTAATGCACACAAGCAGAATAGAAAGACTGTGCTAGTGAAAGAAAATTCATTGGTGGGCTGAAGGAATCTGAATTCCTAGTTATCTTGTAGTCTAAACATAGGTACACATTCCAGTGCAGATGTTGAGATTAGTTCTGAGCTGAACCTTGAGCAAAAATGTGCTGTTCGGAGTATCGAGTACATCAGTTTCCAGCTACAATCTAGAGTTAAAGCTTTCTGGTAAAAAAGGATAAATGAAAAACTATATAAAAATTGCATGCATTGTATCCTGTTAATGTTAACTGAAGAAGATTCTTTGTTTCTGGCATATTAAATCATGTATCTCGATAAAATGTAGTTAGCTTTATTTACAGTCTTTTGCAGACCTAAAGCCTTCTGTGCGTTACAAATTAGAAAAAGAAAACAGTAATCAGGTTTCTCTTGTTCTGTGATCTGTAGTGACTATGAAGCTGTGTCAGAAATCGCGGATTTGTTTTTCTTGCACAGCCATCTGATGTAAATATAATGTGAGAACATTTTAACCTTTATTCAGTCCACACTTCATTTGCTGCATTTTAAAAAAATGCTAGTTTGAAAATGGATAAACAGCCCTAGTGCCCTAAAATGTTGAAGTTCATTTAAATCCAGATCTGATGTTATCCATGTCACTATTCCTCACTCTTGGGTGTAGGATCCAACATTGGATCTAAGCCAGCAACTTTGCAGAGAGCTGCTAGGCATGAATTCCTCCCACACCAGTGATCCCTTGCTGCCTTCTAACCCCTCAGATCTTGTTTGCTACACTCAGCATCCGACATGATTTTTTTGGCTCGAGTCTCCAGTGGGGCTAAGTACCTTAAAAACATTTCTCTCTTTTGGCTTCACTTTCCATTTTGTAATAGTTTGGTAGTTCTCTTTAGCCTGTGCTTTTAGCTAGTTTATAGTCTCCCTCCCCTCTCATTTCTGTGTTCTGTATGTGTTGTAGTGGTTTTTGGCGTCCTTTTTAGTTTTTTGCTTGTATAGTCTTTGGGAGTAGTGGTTCTTTGATGTTGACGAGAAGAGAATTTATGCACCACCAAGCTGATACGCTTGTAATAATCTCCACAAATGACAGCGTGTTAGGCGTATGTACATATTTCTTGAAACAAATTATAAATTCCAAGATCTTTCTTTTTAATTAAGTAATTCGATGATGGTGTTTCTATTAGTTTTTTTTTGGTAGTTGTGGTTTTCTGACATGAGCTTTCTTCTGGTTTGTGATTTTGGTATGTTCCTTACGTTTTGGCGATTTGCTTGTTTTCATGCCACTTCTGACAAGCCTTTTTGCTTTAAAAGGTGCTCCTTGTGCTGTTGGAAGATGCTCATGTCCGATTCGCACAAGGAGTGCCTCTGGGCGCCACCACCTGGAGGTTGAATGAAACATTAGTGCCACATTCAACCCCAGGGCCTTGGTCGAGCACCGGAATAAGCTTTTACTCAAAGGTATAGTCTAAGGGGCTCCGTTGGCTCAGTCTCCGGCCAAGATGGGACCCTCTGACCACGAGGAAGGCAGCCTCTTTTCCCGAGTCGTCTTCCTCTAAAAAGGCCATGCTTGCCAGATCCCAGCTCCTCAGATCTGACTAGAGTCTTTGCTCTGTCTGATCCGATGTCCTCAGATCATAGGTCTCGTGACTCCCCCCTTTGGATCTAGGGCTTCCGCTCTGAGGCCCTCTGATCTGAGGTCATGGGAATCTACTCCTGTATCCAAGGCCTGTGGATCAAGGCCTTCAGATCTGTTTAGATCCGGACCAGCCACGGATCTGGCTTCATTGGATCCAAGTCATGTGGGATCCAAGTCTTTGGATCCTCATTTGTCCCTGAATCCAAGACTGTCAGATCCAGTATCAGTGTCTGATCTCACTATTGTTGTAGAGGACTTCCCGTCTGTTTTTGGATTGGGACAGTCCCGTTCTACTTCAAGTACAGGAGCCAATCTCCAGACAGGCATAGGAGGTCCTTGGGGTGCAGACACCCATACCCAGCTAGGTCCTCCACCTCTTCCAGGTCCTTCAGGAGTTTGCTCCCCACAGATATGGACAGAATGATGAGGTCCTTTCTCAAGGCTCAGATTGAGTTGGTGCTTCTTGCATCCCCTGCCATCTGGCCATGGGTCCATCTCCTACCCTTCACTGGGTTCTCCTCATCCAGTCCAGATGGTTTCAGATTTTCAGGCCCTGCGACGCATCTGGAGGAGATGGGGGGGGGGGTTCCTGGAGGCCATTCTGCATCTATCCTGTCAGTGTCCTTGACTACTTCTGCTCAGTCTCTCCCTGGACAGATGGAGTCCCAGGTCTGGTCTGTTGCCCCGGAGTCCTTGGATGGGGGCTGCAGACCTGTTCTTTTGGACTGGTCTTTCCCCTTGGTGCTTTGGCCCTCGACAGCTTGGGGCCAGTACTATCTGGAGGCAGGGAGGTGCTGGTATGCTCTGGTCCCACTTCTCAGGTGAGCTTGCCTGCCAGGAGTGTGGATGGGGCATCATCCAAACTTTTGGCCTTCCAGGTTGTAGAGAGGACTTTTTCCTTCCACTAGAGCTTCCTCCCTGGGACCATCCTAGTCCACTTGAGAGGACTCTTCTCATCCTGTTTCTGGTCAGCTCTCTTGAAATAGCCTTCAGGCAGGAGGAGGTGCTTTGGAAGAGAGCGTGCAAGAGGAGGCACCTAGAATCCCCTACAGAGTCTCTCACTGAGGCTACAGACCTCGATAAAAGGGATGGTTCCCCCAGATCTACACCCAAGGATGTCCCCTTTGGGACTTCTTAGAAATCCTCAAACTTAAGGGTGGATGGTCTTCCATGCCCCCGTCCTCTGAGGAGTCAGTGTTCCTGAAGGCTTTTGGGATGAGACCATCTATCACCTGGGCTCCCCCCAGATGATGAACTCATTGAGCATATTGCCAGGGCTTGGAAGGGGCTGGATACTGTGGAGCCAGTACCCGAAGTGTGCTGACCAATTTCTTGGCCCCCTCTCTGACAAACTGTTCTGGTCCAAGGTAGTGCCAGTCAATGCTATTGTGGTTGCCACTGCCACCAAGAAAGAATTGGTGGAGCAAAGTATCTCTGTTCATCCCCCTAACAGAGTCCTGGGCAATCGACAGACAAAGTGAGTCTTTGCCTTAGTACCTTTGGTCTGTGGGTGCTTAACTATTTGGCACACTTCTCCCAACTCCAGAGGGACTTGGTCAAAGAGCTTACTACTTCCCTTTGAGTTGTTGCCTGCCAGGGAACTCAGTAAGGTGTCCCCCAAGCCATCTACTGTCACCTCCGTGGCCAATTCCTCGATGAAGCTAATTTCCAACACTGTGGAAGGTGCCTCTTGAGTGGCCAGCACAGGCATTGCTATTCAGCACCACACCTTTGCAGATTTACGGAGTCCATTCAGGCGTCTTTCACTAACTTCCCCTTTGATGGATCTACTCTCTTTGGTCCTTCAGTCAGAGACACTCACCCACAGTGAGCAGGAAGGCAAGACCTTGTCGGTTGTGGGAATCGTTTTCTACCCCTCAATGCTCCTCCAAGATGCAATGGGGTACTTAAAAAAAATTGTGGTTTCATAAGCTACAGTCTTCCTTCCAGGGCTCTCAGGAAGAGCCCTCTTCTAGAGGTCAGGAGAAAAGGTTCAATGGCAGATGCCAACCCAGGGCCAGAGGGGATGCACAAAATCAGGGCTCCAGAAAACTGTTCTCTGAAAAGCCCCCTCAGCGCTCCTGAAGTGCTGCCCTGGAGGCAGTTTGGGATCATTTATCACTGCACCCTTTGACCTGGACAAATATCACAAGAGATAGCTGAATGCTAAACATTATTTCTGGGGCTGTTTTATTCCCTTTTCTCAGTCACCCCCTCCAGTCAGGAAATTCTTCTTGGATGTGCCACCCCTTCAAAGGGAGTTAGCTCAGCAAGAAGTACATAAACCTCTTCAGAAGAGAGCCATTCAAGAGGTCCCACAGGACAAGGAGAATCTGAAACTTGCTCTTACTACTTTTTGGTGCCAAAGAAGACTGGGGGACCGGTGTCCAATTCTTGACTTCAGAGTGGTGAATCTCTGTCAAGAAGTCCAAGTTCTGGATGGTCACTGTTCAGTCCATTATGCCCCTTCTGCACAAGGATAATTGGATGTACTCTATTTTCGCGTGGGGGCCAATCATTTCCAGTTCAGGACCCTGCCCTTTGGTCTCGGCACAACCCCCCCCCCCCATGTGTTCATTGTATGGCTGTGGTCACAGCTCATCTGAGACTGCAGGGATTCTGGGTGTTTCCTTACCTCAACGAATGGCTCTCACCAAGCCTCGGCTGCCCACAGCCACTCAGTACATGCTGTTCGACCAGTTAGAGATCACAGTGAATCTGGCCAAATCAAATCTGATTCCATCCCAAAATTTAGAGTTCATTGGGATTCAGCTGGATACAGTGTCAGAGATTGCAGTGCTCCCTCTCTGCTGTGTGCATATAATCAGAACTCATGTTCAATGCCTTCTACATCTGACTCTTCCTCAGGTTTGCCATATTATCAGGGTCTTGGGATCCATGGTGGCAGCGCGCTACCTGGTGCTGTTAGTCAGATTCTGCATGATGGTTCTGCAGTGGACTGTAGCGGTTCAGTGGTCTTCTCTGTCCCATCCGATGACTGTCTCAGTCTGTCTCCCTCCAGTATGCAGGTGTCATCATTTTTGGTGGATTCAGTCTCCCGACCTTCTAACAGGCAGACCATTCTCTCTACCATCCACCCACCCCAGTGGCACCATGACCTCAGATGCTTCCCTGTTGGGGTAGGGGGTGGGTCATTACCAAGAAAAGACTGTCCAAGGTACATGGTCCTCTGCAGAGACCAAATTGCACATAAATGCACTGGAGATGAGAGCAGTCCTCACATTGCAAGCTTTTCAGGACTTCCTTCCTCTGGGTACCATTGCAGTTCACAAGGACAGCATGGCAGTTGTGTGGTACATCAACAAGCAAGGGGGCACACAATCTTATCTGCTTTGTCTCCTTGCAGTGCACATTTCCGGCGAGTCCAGTGTGTTGGCAGACAGACTCAGCAGGGCCATCTTGAGTCCTCCTGAGTGGTCCCTGAATCCTTCAGTGGTGAAAGAGATTTTCCTTCGTTGTGGCCAGACGAGCTGTGATATGTTCGCTTCCCCTCACAATCACAACTGCAGCTGGTATTTTGCCCTGATTCCCCCTATCAGGAAGTCCCCCAGGGACACACTCTTGTTCACAATTGGCCTCCAGGTCTCCTTTACACCTACCCTCCTATACCCCTTATTCCAAGAGTGCTTCGGAAAGCTTGACTCCTCAAGGCCACCTTGATCTTCACTGCCCCCTTCTGGCCTTGGCAGTTGTGGTTTCCCCTCCTACAGTCTCATCTGAAGTACCCCCCCCCCAGTACTAGACCCCATCCCGGATCTGATTTCCCATCCCTCCCAGCTTCCAACCCCCAACCTTCAGGCTGTTCATCTGACTGCATAGTTTGTCCACGTCCTGTAATTTTGAATCAGTCCAGGCTTGCATCTCCCATCAGCAGCATTATTCTGGCTTCTCAGAAGGCATCCACCAGAAAGGTTTACGAGAGTAAGTGGAAAAGGTTTTCTCTTTGGACCAAGCAGTGAAATCTGGACCCCTTCTCAGCTCCCTTTCTAGATATTTTATTGTTCTTGTCTCCGCTTTTTCAGGAAGGAGCAAGCTTCTCTACTATTAAGGTACAGTTGGTGGCTATCTCTAATTTTCATGTTTGTGAGGAGCCTACTTTTCCCCCCCTCCTTCTGTAAGGCATTTTTGAAGGGTGTTTTTCTGCTCTGGCTGCCAGTCAAAAATCCTTCTTCCCCTTGGGACCTTTCGTCTGTGTTGCAATCTCTGAGTCCCTGCAAGCCTGCTGCATCTTGTAATATGAAATTTCTATCCTGGAAGACGGCCTTTCTGGTAGCTATAACTTCTGCAATAAGTGTGTCAGAGATGCAGGCTTTTTTAGATTAAGCCACTATATTTGGTGTTTCATAAAGACAGAGTTGGCTCTCCGAACCATCCCCTTCCATCTTCCGTAAGATAGCCGTGGAGGCAAACTTGAATCAGTGCATTCAGTTGTCAGATTTCTTCCCCAATTTCTCCAATAAAGTGGAATATTTACTGCATGCACTTCACATAAATAGACAACTACAGATCTGATTGGACGGGACCAAGAGTTTCTGCAATTCTGATCAGCTACTTTTGGCCTTTTCTGTTAACAGACATGGTCAAGAGGTCTCCAAGTTAATGTATCTCATTGGATTTTTGAAGTGTATTTCTATGGTTTATTTCATCTAAAGGTTTACCATTACCAGGACCAGTTAGAGCTCATTCCACTAGATCCATGGCTACGTCAGCTGCCTATCTGGTCCGTCATTCCTTAGATGAGAATTGTGCAGCAGCCACCCGGTCTACACCTCACAATTTTGTTACTCATTTTAAACTCGACATAGTCTCCAAGAACCAGGCTTCTTTTGGCTGCACAGTTCTTTGGCATGTCCTTCATGAGGCCACCCAGGATTTATGGTAGCTGGGGACTCTGACCCAAGAGTGAGGAATGGTGACATGGATAACATCAGATAGTTATGTACTTAACATAACTTGGCATTTGTGTTATCCTATGTCAGTATTCATCACTATCACGCCCTCCTTCCCCTGTCCTGTGGGACCTAGAGGAAGTGTAGATATTCTGTCTGATGGTCAAGATCCTTCTTAGCTGCTTTCTAGCTTTACTGCAAACTCAGTCTGAGGGGTTACAGGGCAGCAAGGGATGATATAAATGGGAGGAGTTTGAGCCTAGAAGCTGTCTGTAAAATTGCCAGCTCAGATCCGATGTTGGATCCTACACCCAAGAGTGATGAATAATGACATAGAATTAACACAGATGCAAAGTTATGGTAAGTACATAACTTTTTTTTTTTTTTTTTTTATAACTGTATTTTAGAGTTTCGGAAACCTCTTGTGCAATGCATTCTGCAGATTGCAAGGTATTCCTAACATTTTAAAGTCAAAAGACTTCAGTGGTTAGCTTGATTCATTGCACTATCTAGGCCACTAACACACAATACAACCAGATAGCACAGTCTTTGATATGCGTGTCTGAACAAATTAAACAAAACGTGTTCTATAACATTTGAAATGGCAACAAGAATTTTTTTCATACTAAAGCATAGGAGAGCACAAATATGATTCAGATGTATGCTATTTGTCAGCGGTGAAAAATGTGTGCCATGTTAGGAACTGAATAGCAAAACTAAAGCATACAAATGGTTTTGTAAAACTACCAATGGTTTATAAAAATTGCACAACTCCGAATCAGAATGTACTTTGGTTCAAGTGTAGACACAGCTTCATATTATGTGTTATTCCATTTGAGGAACTTTTGGGTCGGAGAGCAATCATAAAACCTGTGATGGAAAGCTTCACTATTTAAGTGTTTTTAATTCTACACATGCATTCTGGGCTGGTGCTTGCATACTGTGAAAAGAAATAATGGAAAAACATGTCATGCTCACATTGTCATATGCCTGTAAAAGCCTGCATTCAACATCTGTGGCTGAAAGGCAATATGTCAGTTTCCATTTGAGAGTTCTTTAAACCTTTGGGAAATTATACAAGGGCACACAAGTTAAAAAAAGCCTCCCCTAATGCAGGGAACTTTGTTCGATGCAAGTTTCCTGTGGCAAATATTCAGTGACATTCTTTTCTGGAGAAGGTGTGTATTACATTATATAATGTAAAACTCCATATTCCTGCATTTTTGATATACAGTATCCCCCTTCTTAAAGTGAAGCCATATACTCAGTTGAGTGGAAGAATATATTGCAGTTGAGTAGCCTGGTGCAATCCACGCAGGCCTTTTGGTGAGGGTGAAAATGCTGGCAGGCTTGTTCAAGGCCTCCTGGTTGAGTGGGACTAGTTAGTCTTTAGTCAGGTCAGTTAGAGGCCATCAAATTTGATTCTCCTTGAGAGCAGCTTTTTAGTCTGTACTAAACAGTATTGGTTAAATGGCTACTGTCTTGAAGTGTAGAAAAAAATGGTTGCAGGTTAACAGGACTCATTGCTCCTAGAAGAAAATGACCATCTTTTTCTGTCAAAAATGCCAGTGTCTGAAATGTGTGCAGATTTGGCTTTTTTACTCTGTTTATAAAAGTACATTTCCATTAGTTACTCCAGTTTTACTGGACACAGATTACTTGACTACCCACAGAAAGATGGAGAAACACAGCCATAATCAGAGGCATTGGGGTAGACAATGAAAGAATTCAAGAAAGGAGCAGTGATGGACCCCTTCTCAATACTTAAAACCAGACAGGCCCCAAGGAAGGAAGAAAGTTTTCACTGCAGGAAAGAGGAAAATTGGGGCACTCTATTTTCTGCATGTTGGCAGCTGTAGTTGTTAGACGTGAGGTGCAGAAAATAAGCTATTGGCTTTAATATTCTTCACTAGCAGTGATGTACTTGTAAGGAATTGGAACCAAAAGTGAAAGTTTTTGTCGCATTTCAGTGGTGGCAATTTTTTGAAAAAGTCTGAGTATATCCTATGTTAAGAGATTATGGATCTTCTATTGGGAATTACTCTATGCTAATTGCTAAAATTAGCACTGTAAGTCTTGTGTCTGAGCCCTGAATGGAATTTAAATGTTATATATTCATAGGTATTTGAGGTTACTGACCTGTAAAGATGTTTAGTCTAACCTCACATGCAAGTTTTCAGCCCTTATGTTTTGTATACAGATATCCCAGAGATGGGCCAAACAAGGATATGTTGGGACAGTTGCATGTTTCTCCTATACATGAGGGGCAGGGTGATCCCCAACTACAGAATCAATTTTCAGGGGTGCATTGTCATTGTGATAACACGGGGAGTCATACTGGAGGATATGATTATACACTTGACATTTTGTTTTATTCCATTGATTTGTGCCCAACTGTTTGAGACAAACCCTCTTGGAGCATGTTGGTGTCCTCTTGGAAGCTTATGATGGCACAGCTTGGCCAGCTACAAATCCTTAACTTAACTTTGACCTCCAAGAAGTAAATGCCAAAGAGGAGTTGCTCAAGGACTGAATTATGCACAGCTAGAGACAAGTTTTTTGGAGAAGGTATTGACTCCAGATCTAACCTCATGGATTATATTTGTGAGCTAATTTTCTATCTGGTGAGTTACAGTAGGGACAGACATTTAGCTGGGAGAGTTTATCTAAGATACCAAGATATGGGGTGGTGTCAACTTTGTGAGGTTTAAATGTACACTGTACATTGTTTTGACCTCGTCTACTGTTTCAGTAACTTTTTTGAAGAAGGTTAAGTAGACGTGATCTGCCCTGGTTGGGTTGAGTGTCTGTAGGTTGCCTATATCCTTGCATATTAATTTATAATGATCCTTTCCATAGCCTTGCATGAGACTAATCTGGTTTATAGGTCTAAAATTATCAGAGTCTGTTGGAGAGCCACCTTTGTGCAAAGGAGTGACCTTTGCTGTCCTCCATTCATCTGACATGAAGCTTGTTTTGAGGCTTGTATACTGAATAGCTTCTGTGGGGTTCAGACAAGATATGGGTCAGACTGAGCAGCAGGCAGCCTGGTATGTTATACATATTGGTTGTGTACTGAACTCTTATCTTGTATAACTTTTAAATATTGAATGTTAAGTACTTGAAGTTACAAGAATGTAATGAAGCAACACATGCAGTCTGCATAGAGAGGGGGTTGATATTGTGTCTGTATTGAAAGCAGTGGGTCAACAGGGAGCATCATAAGATTTGATGTACAAGTCCGAGGGAGGTTTAAGATGAGGTTAAAACTGTAAATGTTTGGATGTTTAATGTCTACGTATTTATGGCTTGGTGTGTGCTATACCTTCCAAAATACATGTTTAACGGGATGCAAGAAAATACATCTCTGAATACAAGCAATTCTGTTTTCTGATGTCTATAAAGTCTGAAAGTGTCAATGACTTCAATCCACAATGATTTATTACTAGAAATCCCCACATTTTGAGAAACTGATCAAAAATATGACAGAAATCTGGACATTCTGTGAAACCCTGGACACTTGAGAGGTATGGCTTACCATCATCACTTACTTAGCTTGTAAATAGTGTCACAAGCACAGCTGAGAGAGACTCCTGGCCAGCATATGTACTACTCCGGGAAGTGCATTTTAAGGTACTGCAGTCTGTCTTCAAGTTAGTTGTGAAAGATGTAGGAGGATGGTGATTCTTCAGAAAAGGATGTTTTCCCTCCACCCAAGAGCCTACCTTACAGATGAAAATGATAGATATGGAGCAGTTAAGGATGTATGACATGATCGTAAAGTTGCTGGTTTGGTTTGTCACTCCTAGAATTCGTAGCGCAGGATATATTAAGGGTTTGGCCTTCCCAAGGGAGTCCTCATAAATGATTGGAATGTGACGACTAATTTAAGGGATATTCAAAGAGGCCCTAGGTCCATAAGACTGATGCCATTTGAGAGAGAGACTGGTCCTTTTGCAAAGCATTTGGATTAAGTGATCTGGCTTTGTCAGATTATGTAAGGTCCAGATATACATTTTATTCTTCTACATACAGAGCTATGTTCATTATTGATCACGTCTTTACACTTCTACACAAATGTTCGCAAGCATGATGCAGCTCCTTTGGAAATATTGGATCATGTTCCTCTCTAATCATGAGCAAGTAACGTCTAATGGCATTTCTGCACAATTGTTGGAAAGGCAGGTCAGGTTTTTAAGGGACTGGATGTTGAAGTTGATGAAATGTTTCAGTGAGATTAAGGTGGGATGAGTGGTTAGATAGAAAACATAAAGGAGGCATAACCTATTTGAGAGGAATTGGAAGTAACATAAAGATAGATATAAGCAGATAAACGATAGGATTGCTCCAGTTTTGAACACAGTGGGAGAGTTAGAGCCCTAAGAAAGATACAGACTGAAAGGCAAAGAATGGGTGCAGTGAATATTTCAATAACAAGATTGGGTTGAAAGTGGTTTTGCAGAAATTTTGATAATTCAGGAAAGCTGTAATGCGGTTAGCCCTAAAACTACAGAAAGAGTAAGTCAAAAGGGTTTTGAGACCATTTAAGGATGAAATGTCCAATGAAATTAGCTTCCTCTATGGTAGTTATTTATCAAAACTATATGCACTGGAAGAGGACATTGAAATGGCCAGAGAACTTTGTAGTAAGGTACGTCTTTTGGCTTATCCCCGGTTAGGGGTCGCCACAGCGGAACTCCGGTTTGCTAATGAGTGGCAGTTGATTTTTTACAGTGCTGAGTTGCCAGCCAGACACCTGTGCTTCAATGAAGGCACACCCATTCACGCACCTACCTGCATGTCTTTAGACGTCATTTGACCACAGGAAGGACATGCAGACTCCACACAGAAAGCGCTCCAACCGAGAATCGAATGGGAGAACCTCTTGCTGTGAGGCAACAATGCTAACCTAACCACTGTTCCACAGTGGCCCTTAAATGCTCTTGGGTTTAGAGCATCAGACCCAGATTTTGATAGCTCCTGTTTTGAAAGATGAGATCAAAGTTGCTTATACTTTGGATGCTGTCATTAAGTTATGGAACACAAACTGAGTTATGGATGCTTTGGGGAAAGATGTTGGTAACCAAAAGACCATCTTAAATCCTTAGAGCTAAGGAGCCACTTAAAATGTGGCAGGAGGCTATGGTTAGTTTGTCTACAAAAGGGAATGATCCATCTTCCTTCCTTCCTTCTTATAGACCCTTATCTGTCTTATTGACTATAAAATATTTATCAGTTTAGGCAGCATGGGTTTCGAATGTTTCCATACATGGTTTGCTTGGAATTGAATGAGTGATGGTGAGCAGACATCTGTTAGAATTGGAATACACATATCCAGGTACATGAGACTGGAAGGAATGTGAAAATCTGCATAATCTTGATGAGCAGAAATAATCTGACAATATACACTAGATATTTATGCTTATTGTCATGGAAAAAATTCTAAGAAAATAGGGGTACACAGCAAAGGGTTCTTATCTCCCTTGGTTTGTTCTTTATTTGGAGCCATTGACCACACTAATAAGATTACCTTCAGACAGCCCTGCTCTAAACTGCATCCACTCTCTGGGCCCTAGTGAAGATTTGGTAAGATTGTATAATGGTAGTAAAAGGAAGGTGAGCAATACATACTAGGTTGTGTTCTAGGCAAAATGTTGTGGATTGCATCACAAAAATAATGGACAAAGCAGCCACTTAAGTGCCAAAAAGTGAGTGAAGGGGAGAGAGTCCTCTTCTGTGATGGATGCAGTCACTGGTCAACAGTATGTCAGGGGTACAAGGCTTGTGACCTGTAAGGTAGTAAGCCTTTTTACAAGATTGATTTTTTCCTTTATCCATGGATTTGTGGGAGAGCATCCACAGATTCCTGAAATCATGAGGTTTAAGCTTGAGTGATGTATATGTTTACTGTATGTTTAGGATAAAGAAAAATTCAAAGTTAAAACTACTGGCAGATAATATTTTTTTAAAAAACTCGCCAGTCTTGGGTCATTTGCAAATTATACTCTTCCTTGACCTCTTGAAAGCTGTCAATATTTTGTTGCACAAAATTCAAATTGTGGTCTTGGACCTAGTGCAAATTAAAAGGTTTATCGGTTCCCTTTGGTGTGGATGTCTCTCAGGTGGAATTGAACAGTCTGTCTTATTGACCTAGCTATTCCTCAAGGATTAGTCCTTGGCAAAAGTATTCAAGTTGAACTTTTTTTTTGATGAGCTTGTTTTGTGGTAATGCTACCGCATTCTTGTTTGTACCAGTTTTCCATAAATGTTCTATTTCATCTTTTTACTGACAAGGGAAGCTTGGTAACTTTATCTTGCATGATTTGATTTTGCTAGACTTTGCGTATAGAACCAATGTTTATCTTGTGCTTCATTAACTTTTGTGCAACTGTCCAGTCTCCATAAGACAGTGTGAAACTTTGGACAACTTTACATTAAGATAAGAAAATGTTTTTGTGACAAACCTCAGTGTGAATGCCACTTACAAATTTATAGCTAACTACTTCAGACTTTTACAAAGATCACAGCCCTCTTTATTTGTTTAGTAATATACTTCATCACTGTCTCTCAGTAGGCCTCAGGTTGCAGTGTGACTAAATGAAATCTGAGATCTGTGAGTTTGTGTCCTTTAACATTTTTGTCGTCTGGTTGTAGTATTTTACCTTTAAGTTTCTGTAACTAAACCAAGTCTCAAACTCTTCATATTTAGAGAAGAGACAGAAATGTTGCTTGACATTTATCCACAAACAGAAAATTGCTTTTGTGCACTCAAATTCTTGGATTCTTCCAAGCTTGAATTTTCCTATCGCCAATGCTTTTGTTAGCCCTTTATAGTAATTTACATGGCAGACCAGAAATAGGTTTGAAGTCTTTTTATTGGTAGCACTGATGGTGCTGTCCAAGTACATGATGAGCTTAGACTTGACTGTTTTACTTGTGTGCAGTCACTTTAGGTGGTGTTGCACAAGTTCAGTTTTTACAGAACCTTGTGTACTGGTAAATAAACTAAGAGGATAAGGGTACAATCTTTTCATAAGGAAGACAAAATTTAGCCAAAATAACAAATATGCCCAGTTTGAATTATCAAGTGCATTTGTATTTGCCTAGGTCTAAGCTCAGTAGTGGATTTCAGAGAACTTTGCCTATCCATTTAATAATGAAGTTTGTTTCATGTAAGAATTGAAAGGACTGTAGATTACTAAAATGAACTGGAAATGGAAGAAACTAGAATGAGACTGAAATTAATGTCTTTCTTTTAATTACTGTTCTGAACAGGTGCTAGTCTCCTCGTTTAGTACCAAATAATTTTGTACCTTTCAGAATAAAAGTCTGCATACACAGTAGTTTAGTTAAAAAAGATTTATGTACAGTGGAGGTACATGTCAATATCTGAATCAAATATTACTGTTTCCAGTAACAGTGCTGATAAACTGAAATATACTGAATTATAATGCCAGTAGCTTCTCTGCACTCACTGTCCCTAAATCCTGTACTCCAAGGCTACGTGATTTCTGCTATGTTGCTGCCTATTGCTAAGAGCCCCTGATTTCATTGATGTTTCAAAGCAGAGTATAATTTTTCTATTAGTTCTGCAACATAAGGTGGGGGTCCCTTATTGACAAAATGACTGTCAAGCCAGCTAGACTTGAGTCGGTCTTAGTTTGTGATGTTTGGTCTTGTTCATATGTGGATGTACTTAAAATGTTCTGCTTTACTGTTCTTGTATGAGCACTTTAGGTGCACAGTAATGCTTCTATTAGTGCTGGTTTTGAATATTTAATGCTTTCACTTCATTAAGCACCTACCCTGCACATTACATCAACAGAGTTTATCTTTGATTCTGTGTTAGTTTAGAAAGTAGACTGCTGACCTTCATATTGAGCTGCTTCCAGTGCACGTCCAGAAAATGTTTTGCCTCAGACATTGGGTTTTAATACCTGTGATTTTGTTTACAGTATTCTGTTCTCTTTGTTCCATTGGCAAGGTCCTTCACTCAGATGCTTGGGCATTGGCACCTAGTCTTTATAGTGGTGTCCATCTTTGTTACTGTTAAGCATATGCTAAGCACTTCCCTACACTCCTACCAGGTATAGTGATATTTTTGTTTGAATGTTCAGTTTACTGCAATTGCCCTTGTTCTTAATATGCAAAATTTTAGATATCTGAGATTCCACTACTATGAGATTCATCCATATTGTGCAAATGTCACGTTGAGTTTACATTGCTAGTTTTGAACCAGGTGACCACAAAGTTCTTGTCTTTAAAAAAAACAGTTGTTGCTATGACACCAGTGAGTATTTCAGAATTACAGGTTGTGATGTCCAAGCTGCCTTATGTAATTTTTCTGCATTGAAAGGGTATATTTAAAAACATTTTATGTTCAAGGTGGTCTGAGCAGTCTCACTGAAGCAGTCCTTTCACCTTCCAGTGTTTACCAGAAAGCATAGCATCTTTTAAATGTGATAGTTGGGCAGAGGTAGCTAAGATGCTGTATCAAAAGAACTCTCCTTCAGAATTTTTTCCCCGAGTAAAGGGAAATATGGCTTGATGGTAACAAAACAGTATAGCTAGCCCTCTGCATTGTTCTTTGCTGTGAAAAATATAGTAAACCTTTACAAAGTGGTGATAGAATACATCCCACTAGAACAGTAATCTCGACAGCTTACTTCAGAAATGTTTTTGCACAAGAGATTTTGGCGAATCACATGGACTTCTGTCTGCACTTTGCTTCCAACTTGCGGGGTTTGGTGTGAAAAAAAAAAAGCCTAGGAATACAAGAGATTTTGCCACTGTAGTGCTGCACTGTCCATCTCCCGGGGGTAAATGTGTATTACTTGGAATTCTCTCCTGATGATCCATACTCTACTGTTCTTGTCCCGAAAAATATGATACAGTTGCATATAACACTCTCAAAGATAATTCATTTTAAAAGTAAAGCTTGGGTTGCCACCTTTTCAAATGCCCAAAGTGGGACATTTTTGGTACAAACGTCAGATTTTGCAGGCCGAAACATACCCACGGCCAGTACAAAGGACAAAACTTCAATTCTTTGCCTAAATAAAAGCTTATTCTTGTAGCATTTTAGTTGCTTATTCTGTTTTGTATAACATTTAGGTGTTTCAGATACAGAATAACTGTTTTATGCACCTATTACGTAAAATATGGGAAATAATTTTGTCCTAAAATCTCAGGACATTTGCCATTTTTACAATTTTTTTGCAGGACACAACTGCCCAAAGAGGGACTGTCCCTCGCAAAGTGGGACAGGTGGTAACCCTAAGTAAAGCTTTCTCCTTTATCTTCTGCATTTAGAAGATGTATGTAGATATAATTGAGCAATGTTCTATTTTTTTCCTTTGCTTAATACTAATGTTGGTATCAGTAGTAGTGCCCTCCCAGAAATTGCCAAACATAGCATTTATATAGAGACTCTATTTTCTTGTGTGGAAATTTCAGCAGATAAGAGACTTTTACTGGTTCTTGCTGCAAAGAAACAATACTTGATAGCCAGTCAGATCACAGGAAAATAGAAGGTGAGTAAACCTAGATATTGTTTAACATTGTCCTTTCCTTCATGATCTACTGTTAAGAAAAGTACCTTATACAATTAATATTTTCTTCTGTGCGATATATACATGATTAGGGATGTAGAAGGCACATAATTCCCATGAGATCTGCTAGGATGCTTGCCTTGTATTAGATGTAGTAGGTGCTGTTTTAAGCATCAGTGAAAGTTCATGAACTGTTTGTTGGGACATTTCTGCATTTAGACCTAGGTAGTTTTGTTGTTTTGTAATCCATATTTGTCTTTTCACTATCTGAACATTCTGTACCTTGTCTTTGATGCTGTATTCATCATATTACTGTACTCTGCACCAGTCTGCAATGTTACCTGCATTGATGAAAGAATGTAATCATGCATATAGTATCATTAAAGAAAAAATTCAATCAAAATGTACAAGGAAAAGCAGAGAAATCAGAAAAAAAGTTTGAATTTCTTCCCAGTTCTGTAAACTGCGTATCTTAAATGTTTGAAAGAAGAAAAGTTAAATGTTTATGCCATATGTCCTTCACCACTCTACTCAAATTCTAGGCCTCCTATGCACCCTCATCACGACCACCTCTTTTAAGCATACCCATCCTGTACTAAATGGATTCTCTACCATTGAAATGCAGGTTGTATTGCCGAAGTATATCAGTAATGATGCAGTCACTTCTAACCCTGTGCACAAGGCTAGTTTTTCATTTTGCTCTACATGAAGTACATTTAATCGACTTTCAGCAATCCCCAATCTGATGAGCCCACTCACTTGAACAGTGGTATTTTTTTTATTTCTATGGGAACAAGTTTGACTCAATAATATATAACTGAAGTTAAAATGTCTGAGTACTTTATAAAACATATTAGACTCTATTTTATTAAATGGCTTTGTCCGATCCATGTTCTGAAAGGTGAGTTGAACGAATGTACACTGGGCAGACATATAGGTGTGACAATGGCTTTTTTTTTTTTTTTTTTTTTTTTTTTTAAACTATAGCTCTACAGTGCTGTCGGTGTGGGCAAAAGTTTATGCTCTGGATAAGTATGTGTAAACTGAGCATATTTGTTTCTGTATGATCAATGAAAGAGTAGTTTCCTTATTGTCTTTGTATCCCTACTTTAGATTTAAATTGGAATAGGACTTCTGACAACTCCCACAATTGCCTTCTTAAATGTGTATAAAAGATCATTTGCTGCTGCTTATATTTTAGTCTTGGTTTCAGTATTGCATCCTTGGTGACACTTGCCTGATAATACTATTAGTAATTTTCTTCTATTAGTAAGCTGAACTGTTGTCTTTTAAAATTATAGGTAGGTAGTTACTGGGCAAGCAGCCCAGGAGTTCATTGAGGAACCTAGCCTAACTACAAATTGCCCCAATGCACTGTCAGGTTCTGTGACTTGCTCAGAGTTGCAAAGTATGCAAATTGAGTCTGAAGGAATCAAACCCTGGGCTAGAGGAAATGGTTAACCGGTCATAGCCTTGATCCTCTGTCGTAACTGCTCAATGCGAGTGTTATGGCTGTTGCTTACTCAATTTATCTATTTGTTTTCTGTGTTACTAGGTTGTCATTAATAGATTGTTCTTAGTCTGTAAGCATTCACATTTATTGTCATAATCTTCTGGGAGTGGGTTTAAGAAGCTGTAAGAAATAAATGCAGTGCACGTTGAATGATGAATATTGCAAATCAACCATTGCTTCAGTGAAACAGAGAAAATCATTTTTTTTAAATGTTTTCATCTTATGATGGCAAAAAAAAAACATGGCTGCTGTGCCCCATAGAGTTTGCCTTTAACAGATCATCTGAAACGAGAATGGCTGAAATGCAGAGTGACACAGAGGTGCAGTGGTAAGTGTCACTACATTAGTGCTTGGTTCCCAGTTTGGTTCATAGCTAGGGTACTTATGTCCATGTAAGTTTTCTATGGCTGCTCTGGGATTCTCCTTCACCCAAGGACAAAGCAGTAGGTGACTGCAGTCTGCCATATAGTCCACAGCTATGAGTTCTGCCATGTGTGAATCCTGTGATAGGCTGGTGTTCTGTCAAGAATTGGTTTGTGTATTATGCCAGTTGCATTCCAGGATGAAATTCAGCTCCCCAATAAGCGCAATTAGAATATGCTGATAATCAAAGAATGAATGAGTGAATAAAATGCATGTGAGTATTTTTTAGCGTAGTTTAAAAAATTGCTCTGTCAAAACAGTACTAAAATTATTTTTGGATTGGAGTATGAATTGAAACACAAAATGTAATGAATAAATGTTACTACATTTACAACTAAACAGAGTCCACTATTTTTCAGAATTGGTAGTCACCTTTTAAATGTTTTAACACTTCACTTGATGCATCTTAGTATGTCTTAGGCCTGAAATTATTCTATAGATGAGCAGTTTGTGTAAAAGATTAGTTCATAATCTCTTCAGTTCTTATCCTGAAGATACTTTGTCCTTCAAGTGTATGTATTTGCAACCTATGCTGAGTTTTAGACAGTATAAGAAAACAAAAAATCAGCAACCAAGCCATTTGTCAAACCAGGATCCAAATTTAATGTTTTCATTTACATAATCATCCAGACTTCAGAATGTCCTACACTCTAGGTAAACCACTTAAAAGCCTTCCCTCATCATCACATAAGATGCCTTTCAGTATCACTGTTGCAGTATTGTTTACAATAGAGATCACCTGCCAAGGGCAGCCCAACGTCCTGCCAGTATACCAAAGCCTTTTGGTTGTAAAGGGTATGCCATAAATCACACATATATTTTCCATGCACTGCATAAGGCATAAAGGTGACATCCAGACATGCCATCCTCAGAACTTTGCCATCAGTCCGAATGCCATCTTTGATTGTCTGAATGCTTGTTCATCTGTTAGTTTTTACCGCTTTCAGATAAGTGCCCTGTTGGGGTTTTTGTTTTTATTATCTTACGTTTGCTTTGGTTCTAGTTGTTGGGTTTCATGCCATCCAGAAAGGGGAAATGCCAGTGCAGGATGCAGATTCCCCATAAAGGTAGTCATGAGCAGTGTTCTGTTTAGGTGTTTACCTTGACCATATGCCTTGTGAGATTTGTCAGTCCTTTGTCTGCAAGACATTTCTAAGTCCGCTTTCTTCCATCGTGATTTACCTTGATAATCAACAATTTAAATTGTTAGCTAAGGATACCATAGAAGGATCTTCCCAGCCTGAGGGCCAACCATCTGTGAAGAAGGCCAAGAAGATCTGAACTGATTCTTCGGATATACCACCTCCATTGGACATCTCTCTTAAGGCTGGTGAAAGCCTGGAGGATTGTCCAGTTTGCCTCTGATTCCTCTGCTGCAACCACTTCAGAGGCTTGCATGGATCTAATGCCACTCATATCCATGGAGGTTTTGCAGACATTCACCTTGGATGTACAGAGGGAACCACCATTTCTTGTTGTTACTGAAGGGCATAGGGTTGTTAAAATTTTAGTAAGGGAAGAGGTTCTGGCTACCATTCTGAGATGTCCAGGGGTCTGAGGCTTCAAAGTTTTTCAAGACAAATCTCCTACTCAAAAAGAAGCATACTACTAAACCTTATTTCATCTGCTCCTAAAGATCCTCAGTGAATGGCAAACTTCAGTCAATGCCTGTTTAATTCCCCTTTGGCTGTCAAACCTCCAAGGGGAGTTACTCTTCTGAGGAGGGTGCTGATTCAGATGGAGTCCCTGACTTATTCCTCCCAGATTCCTTTGCCACTTTACTATGGTTCTGAGGAAGAATAGCCTATCAGTCATGACTCTCCTTTTGTGGAGATTTCATTTAGTGATGCTGTTTCTAGAATGATGGAATTTTTCAAATGGGATTGTGCTCAGGCATTTGATGCTCAAAAAGGTAGTATGAGCTTCTACAAATGGAGTCTCCTAGACCCTCCTCAGTTCCTGATGTTCCTCCTGTTCTTGTAGCCTTGCCGGATGCTTTTTCCACTACTTCTCAGGATCCTGAATCCCATCTCCTTGCTCCTAAAAAAACTGATAGGTTTTATAAAGTGCCTGAGGACTGCAAGTTTCTTTTATAAGTGTCCTTCTGCTAAACCCATCTGTGCTGTCTGTGGCTTCTAGTAAGTCTTCTAAGTTGTTGCCATCTGATAAGGATAGCACAATGATGGACAGACTGGGCAAGCAGGTGTACCCCCTAGCCTTTAAGACATGTTAACTATCAGGCAAATATGACTAGGTGCGTTTTGGCTCTTCTGTCTCAAACTTGTCAAGCTATTTCTGATCTGACTGATTCTTTAGGGAAGGCCTCTGTTCATGCTTTGCTTCGGACATCCTCCAGGTAGCTTGCCAGTCCATTAAATGCATCTGCTTCATCTAGGGCTGTTGCTTGTGGATCTGTTTTGAGGAGGTATTCCTGGCTCAGACTTCAGCATTAGCCTGATGAAGTTAAAGTTAAGCTGATAGATGCTCTTCTGGATAATAAGCATTTGTTTGGTGGTGCTGCTGCAGAGTTCAAGTCCATTCAAGAAAAGGGCAAGACCTTACAGGAGTTGAAGCATATTTTTGTTTCCCCTGTGTCCAGGTTTCAGAGTAATTATCCTAACAAGCTTGCCTTTGTTCATAGATGGTCTTGCCTCCTCTCCCCAAAGGTAAGAAGAGTGGTAGATGTGCTCCTCCCAACTAAGGCTACTCGAACTACTCTACTCAGAAGCCCTCCTTTTCCTGACAAACCAGGTAGTGTCTGACTATCCAGTTCTTCTCAGTCACATTCCCATTTCTCTGCATCTTTCCCTGTCCCTTCCTATTTGGGTAAAAGTCACCCAAGACTCCTGTTTGGAAATTCCCCCCACCCCATTTTTGGGCATTTCTCAGGGACAGCTGCTTTTGGAGATTCAGAGCATGTTGGCGCAAGGAACAATTCAACAAGGAACAATTCAGCAAGTTCCAGCTCCTCGGGGGGGGGGGGGGGTCCTCCAGAATGTTCTTGGTACCCAGGAAAGAAGGCACCTGGAGACCCATTCTGGATCTTTCTCAACTAAACACTTTTCAGAAGGTCTCTTCCTTTTGGATGCTATCCCTTCAAACCTGGTTTCCCCTGCTACTTCCTCAGACTTCTCCAGTTTCCCTGGATCTCAAGGATGTGTAAATGCACATTCCTATTCAACCTGTTTTCAGTAAGACTTTGTTTCTCTGTTGCTTAATGGCATTTTCAATTTCTGTGCTTTGCCCTTTGGCCTGTCTACTGCCCCAAGAGTCTTCACCAAAGTATCACTCCTGTGATTGCTTTCTGCAGGCTAAGGGGGGATATAGGTCTTTCACTGCCTGGATGACCTGCTTATTCAGTCCTCTTCTCAAGAGATCTTGCTTCAGCATTTACACTTTACCATTTCTCTCTTTCAAAGGCTGGGGTTTACTGTAAATTTACAGGAGTCATTCCCGACCCCTCTTCAGGATCATATTTTTCTGGTTTGCTGGATCTAGACTGTTCGAATGCTGGCTTCCCTGTTTCCTCCCAAGGTCTTAACTCTCATTGCTTTCTTTCATTCTCTTCCTCTGGCTTCAGTCACATCTGGAGGAGTTCTGAGGGCAGTGGGGTTACATCGCTTCCTCCATTCCTATGCTCCCTTTTGCCAAGCTCAACATGAGAAAGCTTCATTGGTTTCTAAAGTCAGATGTTCTTCATTCCATGCGACCGACGCCGCCATATCTCAGTCTTTTTGCCGCATGGTCCGATGCAGAAGCGTTTCAGACCTAATGGTAAGTGTTGGGGAGATTTTTTTTTTTCTTGCCTCCTCATTATTTAACCGATGTCAGAAAAGTGAATAACAAGGTTTTAGCAGGAGTTTCTTTGAGTCTCAGGGAGGAGGACTTACTGTTACAGGATGTGTCCTCTCAGGAAGTAGGCCAGGCTGAAGGGGCTTCTCAGGTGGCTGTTCTTCCCTTTTTCCCTAAGGTGTGTTTAGGGGCTCCCCTTCTGTTTCAAGGCTTTTAAGAGGCAGGCCGAGCAAAGTTCGAGAGGCTTCTGAGTCTTGACTGAAGACTGCAGGAGTATCCTCCTTATTCTGATTCTGATGTGAGGAAGAGAGGCTTAGGGATCTTGTTTTTTACCCAGCATAGGCCTTTAGCTATACCTCCTGTATAGTTTTTAAGAGTCCTAGGCAGGCAGACCGGAAACTCTCTCAGGGGGCTAAAGGTGTGGAAGGCTTGTGTGTTAAAAATCCTGTCTAAGTGGATGCTCTGGCTGAAAGGTATTGAGTGTAAAGAGTTGCCCAGTCTAGGGAGTCTAGACGGGGTAGGGGGGAGCTCAAGGTTCTTTTAGGCCTAGAACAGGAGTTCACCTGCTCAGGGCCTCCCTGTGAGGGCAGGGGTCAGTCCTTCAAGTAAACAGACCCAATGACAGCTTTTTTCATGCCAGTACATTCGCCTGGCAGCACTTTGGGAGGAAGGCTGTCTTTTTTCAAAGAAATTGGAGTTTAATTACCCTTTCTGTGTGTGACTGGAATACAGCAGCCCAGATGGCCTTTTAACCCCGGACAAACAAACATGGCCTTTGTTATCTCTTCCGGTCACCTGCTCTCAGATCACGGTCCTCTCCTCTCTTCATCTAACAGTCTGGCATATTCTGTTTTGAACACAGCAGGTCTCTCAACTCTCAACAAGTTTTAAATGATTATGGAAGCCAATGAGATTATAGGTAGAAGAAGGTGTGTCAGAGAAAATGGAAGAGATTTTTATTTTGGAGTGCAGCAACAATTTGGAGAGATTTCTGAGCCTAATTTGAGTGTGGCTCAATATCTTACTGAGTTATTGGACAAGGACAAAGGTTCTCTTTTCTTAAGATAAGATTCATGCTGCAGCAATTTCAACTCACTATGATTGTGATCCACCATTGTTCGCCTTTGTTTTGTTCAAGCAATTAGAGGGGGCAAGAATATAAGACCCCCCCACGCCTCCTACTCCCGCTTGGGATCTCAATTTTGTGTTGGACGCGGCTACTGCTGACTTGAAATACTTGTCATGGAACTGCTTTTTGTTGGCCATTACTTACTTCTGAAGGAAGGGTTTCTATTGCAGGTTTATGGCGGGCGGTGCTTTTTGATTTTCATAAGGATAGGGTATCATTACGTACTAATCCCTCCCTTTATGCCTAAGGTGTTTGGTTTCTAGTGGCTTTAAACCAAACTATTCATTTGCCTTTTATGCAGATCCCCAAAATAAAGGGAAAAGATTTTTTTGCACACTTTAGATGTACAGGCAATTCGTTATTATTTAAGCAGGACTAAGGATTTTAGGCAGTCTCAGCAGTTTTGTTTCTTTTGCTTTGAGTTCAAGAGGGCAAGCTGTGTCAAAAAACAACTATTTCTAGGTGGATTGGGTTTGCATTGCATTTTGTTATTTATATTCTGTTTTATATTTGTATATATTGTTTTTATTGCAGGTATGTTTGGAGTTTAGTTTTTGGCCTTGGCCTTTTCTTTTAGGGTCTTCTGACATCTGGGGCAAGAAAATGACTGAGGATATGGCGGGTCAAGATTAGTACTTGACGCTGGCGACGCTGCGTCGCGCCTTGACCTTTGGCTTCAACGTTCTCATCCTTTATAGTTTCTAGTTCCTTTCCTTCTATGACTCAAGCTGTAACTTCAGTGGTGAATTCATCAGTTGTCCCTGGGTCCCTCAATCCAGGGCACTCTTCAACCTGGAGGGCATCGTTCGGTTGTCTGAAAGTGCAGTGCCTTTCGTCACTTTTTTTCAAAAGAAAGGACCCACATCATTGTCCAAGTTGAGCTCTTCTGGTTGTTCAGGCTTTTCATTCTGTTTTCCTTCCAGGGCCCTCTCAGGATTCTCAGACAATACCACAGTAATGTGGTACATCAACAAGCTCTTCAGGACTGGGATCTAGCTATTTGGTATCAGGTGACCCTTCAAGCAGTTTATTCCCTTGGCTCAACACATAGCTGACATTAGGAACCCACAACCATGGGGAGCCCCTGATTATCTCCCTGTGAATGAAGGTTTCTATGCAACAACCACGGATTTCTCTGTCTCCTCCGTTCATTCCTCAGCATCTCATGGGATGTTCATGTGGCATTGCAGTATGCTTGCAAACTTTTTCCATTTTTTTGTCTGTCAGTTGCACTCATTCAGGTCCACTTCAGTGAAGTAAGGGACCTGATTGGATGCAGCAGCCAGGGAAGTAAGTTTTTTTTTTTTAACAAGACCATGTGATGAAGCAAGGATCTGATTTTTCCTTGCAAAGCACTTCCTGTATCAACTGCCTTTAAAAAGGCATGTGTGAGTTGTATTACTCCTCCTCCTCCTCTTGTTGTTTCAAGAGAGGAGTTTTCTTTGCATCATATTAGTGGCAGATTGAGCGGGCTGTGGATTACAAGCGGGTGGATGGAGAACTGAAGACGTACGGTGGAATCAAGCCTTCCAGGACCGGTTGTGGTCATTGGACAAGCTAAAGTATTTTCAACCGTCCTTTTAAGGGCAATTTAAAAAGAACTAAACTTGTCTGGTCTGTGTGGAGGGGAAGCGAGCAGCAGATAAGTCTACAGTCATGAAGAGGGAGCAGAAGATTAGTAGCAGCCTTCTATCAACTGCATAAAAGGTACGTTTTTGGGTTTATTTTTAACTTTGTTTTTGTGGGGGGTGAGGTAACCTAGGGGAGATTGCATTACTCCTTTGTGCAGAGTTTTTTAGGGGTGAGGGCTGTGGATGTACCAGTTTTATTGTACATTTGTCCAGAATTCTTGTGCTTAGAGGATTGGGAGCTGTGGTCATACCAGTTTTATTTTACTTTTGTCCAGAATGCTTCTGCTAAGACATTGATAAAGGGGGGTTTGCCTGTAATAATTCATGTCCAGATTTGATGTAGTCTTGCAGTGGGGGGATGATTGCATTACTTTTTTGTGCAGCGTTCTTGTGCCAAAAGGATTGAGTGTGAGGGGCTGTGGTCATACCAGTTTTTTTAATTTTGTGCAGAATTCTTCTGCTAAGAGATTGAGAAAGGGAGGCTTGTCTGTAATGTCCAGATTTTATGTAGTCTTTTTAGCTAGTCATGCACAAGAATGTTCATTAACTTATTTTTGTTTGGTCTGTAATTGTGCTGAAAGTTTGGTGGTGCGGGAGGATAGTGGCTGTGATAATGCTACAGAAGGTACAGATGTTTTAATGTATATCAATACAAACCCCACCATGCTAGTATTTTGTTGTGTATACCAGCAATGTTTGCAACTATCCCTGATGCTACAGCTTTGTTCTATAACTTTTTGCTTTATCCAGAATTGTGCTGAGGGGTTGTGAAGTGGGGTTTAGGGGCTGTGAGAATGTTGTAGAATGTATAGATGTTTTAATGTATACTAATGCAAAAACCCTGTTATGCTCTTATTGTGTATGCCAGTAATGTTTATAACTATTCCTGATACTATGACTTTGTTTGATTTTTTACTTTGTCCGTAGTAATTGTGTTGAGAGGTTGGGAGCATGGTTAGCGGCTGTGAGAATGTTGCACAGTGCTCGTGTTTCTTGTATTTTTTTTTTGTTTCTTAAAAAAACTCCGTCATGCAGTGTATAAGCACATTGTTAATGTTACGCCTTTGTCTTGTTTTTATTTTGCCACTTCATCCAGAATTGGGCTGAGACATTGGGGGTTGGCAGCTATGAGCATTCTACAGAATGTACTGATTTATTTCATGCTAATGCACAGTTAGATGTTTGCCTGGTATTTTCGGTCTGTTTTTCATCAAAAATATGGGCTCACGCAATACATGCTACTGCAAAATTTATTTTGACATTTTTAATAAGTGCATTGTTTAAAATGTCTAATGTTGGGAGGGGGATTAGCAGCTGTCAGAATGTTGTAGAATGTATAGATATTTTAATGTATACTAATGCAAACCCTGTTATGTTAGTAGTGTGTATACAGCAATGTTTATAATTCTCACTGATGCTGTGACTTAAATGTTTTGCTTTGTCCGTAGTTATTGTGTTGAGAGGATGGGATCATGGTCAGAGGCTGAAAATGTTGCAGTGCTCAAATGTTTGCTTGGTATTTTTTGGTTAAATGTGGGGTCACATAATATACAAGTGCATTGTTAATGCTACGCCTTTGTCTTTTTATTTTGTTTTCAGTTCACCCAGAATTATTGAGCTAAGACATGGGGCTTGTGAGAATTCTGCAATGTGTACTGATGTCTTCTGCTATCCAAGTTTATCATGGTAATGTTTTAAACTATCCCCAGTAAGGGTTGGGAGGGTGGCTTAATGGTTAAGGTGTTTGCCTTACAAACGCAAGGTACAGGGTTTGAGTCTCAAAAGGGATAATTTGCTAAGCTTAAAATGGCTCACAAGGGCAGTTATCTTAGTACTAATCTATGTCTGTTTCTGCAGTTATTCTTGGCTATGTGTGGAAGTTTATGCTAAGAGATTAGGAGATTTATAGGACCTGTGAGAATGTTGCACAATGTCCAGATTTTTTTTTTCTTCCACAAAAATGTGGGATCATACAACACATGCTACTGCAAAATCTTATTCTAGCATCATTATTAGTTCATGAGCCCAGTACTTTAAATCCCTGTTGTAATGCCCTTGTCTTGAGGTAGTTTTGCTTCATCCAGATTTATTATGGCAATATTTAAAACTCCCTTGTTACACTTTATTCTATGTTTTTTGGCTTTGCCTTGAATTAAGTTAATACATTAGGAGAGGGGTAGTGCTGCTTAGAATGCTGCTATTGCACAATGTTTAGATGCTTGCCTGGTAATTGCAGTCTGTTCCTCATCACAAATGTAGGTTCATGCAATGCACGGTCCTGCAAAATCTGTATTTTAGTGTACAAGTGCATTGTTTTAAATCTCTAATGTTAAATCTTTGTCTCATTTTTAGTTTACTTAGTCTAGAATTTGTTGCGACATGGGGGGACAGTGAGAATTCTGCAGAATGTACTGTTTTAATGCATGCTAATGCAAACCCTGCTCTTTTGCTATCATTCTAAGTTTATCAAAGCAATGTTTTAAACTGTTCTTGGTGTTAAGCATTTGTTCTGCAATTATTTTTGGCTTGGTATAAGATTAATGTGATGAGAGGACAGAGGTGTAGGGGCTAAGTGAATGTCATATGCCAGGCTGTTCCTCTCTCACAAAATGATTACATAGCAGTGTTGAGGGCTGACGCTACTAGCAAAGTGGACGTAATGTTTCATATCCTCTACATAATGCATGGTGCATTCCCTGGCTTTGCTTTTGTTCAAAGTTCTTGTGCAAAGTGTGTGGGGGGGGGGGGGGGTCTCTCTCCCAATGTTTGGCAATGAGGATTTCTAGCAAGTCCATGATTTTACTCCTTTGTTCTACCAATGGTTTTTGGTTTGTTCAAAATTGTGTGCCAAGAGATTAAGCGGTAGTGGGTAGGTGTATGAAAATGTTATACATGTTATGTAGTGCCTATCATGGAGCGGTAGTGGGTAGGTGTATGAAAATGTTATAGATGTTATGTAGTGCCCGTCATGGAGCGGTAGTGGGTAGGTGTATGAACATGTTATGCATGTTATGTAGTGCCTGTCATGGAGCGGTAGTGGGTAGGTGTATGAAAATGTTATACATGTTATGTAGTGCCTGTCATGGAGCGGTAGTGGGTAGGTGTATGAAAATGTTATACTTGTTATGTAGTGGCTGTCATTGTTGTACTGCATTCCTCAATTTTGGCTGGTTTATGATTAAAGTCAGAATAGTTTTTAGAAATGTCTTTCTTTTGCTCCATAACCTTTTTCTTGCCTCATAGTTTGGCCTGTTCCCCTTAAAACTTATGACATTCTACCTAACCATTTGCTCTTTTAGACTTGTGTCTCCTGTTACAAAGCTTGTAATAGCAGTATTTCAAGTATTTTGGGCCTTTTCACATGTTTGGGGTGGTGGGTGGGGAGAATTTCATAGAAAAGGCTGAAGTTCACCTCCGGTGTTTGGTATTTAACGTAAAATTGTAATAGGGATGTCCAAGTTTTCTGCCTACTGGTCAGTGTTTCTGATATCAATGGAAGTCATTATGCAATATGTATTTTGTAATGCATTTCAATTGTACCTATTGCCTGCATTACAGCTCTTTTTACATACTGGTTACTGTTAATCAGCAGTTTTTCAGCCTGCGGTAAAATAGTAACAGATGTCAATAGAAATTTTGTAATACATTTGAGTTGTGCCTACTGTATAGCTTATCTTTATGGACAGCATTCGGTATTAAGTTGCTCATTTTTGTGTCTGTAGTCATACTAACATAACTTTTTGGAACCTAATCCCTAATACCATTTTTCTGGTTCATATGCCTGCACTGCAGTGTTTTTGCCTACTGGTCCTCCTTTCTCTTCACTTCTGCCTACAGTGCAAGATGGAATCAACTGGTCACTTCTTGTTGGGTTTGCATTGCACCACAGATTGTGTAGCTCTTAGTTGGCTTGGTGTGGCAGCTTCAGTTTTTTTTTCTTAGCTGGAATGCATTTTGCAGTGGTCTTTTATATCAAGATGTAGTGCTACCTAGTTATAGACCATATGCTTGGGGTTATTTTGACTTTTTGTAGAAGCAGTAGTGCAGTACAGTAGAGGATGCATGGAGAGTAATGCACAATAGTGGCGCATAGTTATTTGTTGTTTTTTGTAAGCAGACAAGGCAAGTGTACATGTGTTAAGGGAAAGGTTGTAGGTTTGTAGCTCCTAAAGTTAAGACATTTATTGTTTATACTGGTTGGCTACCTTGGAGTTTGTAATTCATTGTGGCAATGGGCACCTCAAAGTTGAGGGCTTGCCTCAGTGGGTCCATTTAAGTAAATTTATTTATTTACTTTTCTTTTTCCGGGAAAGTCCACTGGGCCTAAGTCCATTTTCAGTGGATGCCTAGGGAACAAAACCTCCAAGGCATAAACTTTTACATTTAAGATTTACAGTGTAGTGATACAATATTTCTACAAAACAAATTAAACAAATTCTTAGATGTAAAAACACAGAATAAAAAGTTAGAGCAATTAATGAATTGGAAAATAATACAAAATGTACATGTGATTGGCTCACAATGTGTAGAGAAAAGCAGACATTGCTGATCTTGAGTATACAAAGTAAAAGAAGTATCTACTGTCATTTCAGAGATATTATCTTACCAAAAATAGAGCTACTAGTTTACCAGTAATAGAGATGACTGCAGAGCATGGGGATTTTGTGAAGTCTAGAGGGGCTTGGTACAATTGCATATCCTAGATGAGAGGTGGGTATGAAGGGAAGATTTGAAATGAGTAAAGTTTTGAGTCTATCTGATGGGAAGAGGTAAAGTATTCCAAATTTTGGCTACAAAGTAAATAGAGGAGCTGACCAGGAGGGAGTGTTGGTTTGAGAGTATGTAATACTTGCTGGTCACCTGTAATACTTGCTGGTCACCTGATCTAAGTGGCCTTTTGGGAAAGTAGTAGTTGAAAGACCTAAGAGCAGGACAGTCTTTGGGTTTGAAAAAGATTGTATGAGCAGTATTTAGTTGTAGATAGGAAAGATAATTAGGAAGCTCTAGCCATTTCAGAGATTTGAGAGCAATTCAGTGATGGGTAGAATATTTAGAGTTGGTTGCAAATTTGGCGATTTTGTTATAGCAAGCTTCAAGTTTGTTTTTAGAAGAGGTATGAATGTTAGTAAGAAGGGGGGGTGCCATAAAAGAGAGGGGGTAGTAGGTATGTTGTGGCAAGGGTATGTCTAGTGGATAGGTTTAGGAAGCGGTTGTGTCTATACAGGGTACCAAGCTTGGAATGTGTTTTACGGATGTTGTGTTGTATGTGGATATCAAAATTCATGTGTTTATCTAAAATAACTCCAAGGAGCTTTGTGTGACTAATGACCTCTTTAAAGATTTATTGAGTGAAAAGATGGTGAAATCTGACTTGTTTAGAAGGTTTTTTTTTTTTTTTTTTTTTTTTAGCGAAAAGTATGATTTTAGTTTTTTTAGGATTACAGGGCAAGATTGTTATTGTGGATCCAGGTTTCAGTGACCAAGAAGGCATTTTGAGTTAAAGTAAGTTGGAAGGAGAGTTGGCAGAACAGACGACAGTGGAATAATCTGCATATTGAATGACTGACCCTAGTGGTAGTGAAGACTGGAATTTAATGAAAATACTAGAGAGGATGGATCCTTGGGGGATGCCGGTGGAGGTGTTGAGAAAGTTGGAGATAGTTTTGCTATCTTGTGGCCTGTTGTCTTTCATTTAAACAACTGTGGAACCAATTTAAAGTGTGGGGGAAGAGACCAATATTGGAAAGCTGGGAAATGAATAATGGGTGAGAAATGGTATCGAAGGCTTTGGATAAGTTAAGAAAGAGAGAAGAGACTAGCTGGCCTTTGTCGCGAGCTTTATTTAGTGTGTCCACAAATGATAGAAGGGCAGCAAAAGTACTATGGCCGGGTCTAAAACCATGTTGTGATGGAGAGAGAATATGATTATCTAAAAGGTACTCGAGTTGGGTGTTGACACATTTTTCTAATATTTTGGATAAAGGGGGAAGGAATTACAATGGGACGGAAGTTAGTGATGTCAGTGTTGCCACCTTTATTGAGTGGTAGAATGAAGGCTTTTTCCATAGTCTGAGGAAGCGTAGTTTATCTACGTGAAAGCGCTTGTGTGTTTTTATGATTCAATAAAAGATTTTATATCTACTGGACTTATCCATGTGGTGACTCCTGTTGGGATCCGATATCATCAAGGTTGAAATTATGTCAACAAATGCAGATTCAACTTTAGAAGTGCTGCCTGGATCACCAGAGTTTGACTCAGAAGGAGCCCATACTTCTGTAGTGACAACAGATGTGGCCTATGACTTGCAGGGAGTGTCAGTTGCATCTTTTGAGGATCTAGGATCTTGGCCAGACTTGATAAGGGATGAGTTTAGGGTAGCTGCCATTCAGCATGGATCTGTGCAAGTGGTGTTGCCACAGTTCCCAGTCAATGAACAGAAAAGATTTACATCGGACAACTATTTCAATAGACTGCCTAATGGGGAGACAGCAGAACACACTTGGTTGATGTATGCAGTCTCAAAGGGTGCACTGTTTTGCTTTGCATGGAAATTATTTGGACAGTCTAATCATCTTCTCAGGTTAGGTGGTTAGAGCATGGAAAGAGATGTCCAAAACTTTACACAACCATGACTGAACAGATCATATAGGGCGGATGCTGAAGTGGAAGGAACTGGACAACAGTGAAGAGTCGGCAGAAAATGGGTGATAAGGAGACCAGCAGTGGTTGAAAAATAACTTATTGGCATGGTGTGTTAGAACACATTTTTGCCATTGTCCAATACCTGGCAGAACGGAACATGGCATTCCATGTTATGAGTCATGATGTATTGTACACCTATGGCAATTTCTTAGGACAAATGCAGATTTTGTCATGGTTTGTTCTGTCATGGCTGAATATTTGCATCTTATTAGGAATAAAGAAGTAACAGATTACTATCTTGGGAAGGGCATACAGAATGAAGTTATCCAGCTGATTGCAAATGCTATTTTAAAGACCATTGTATGGAGGGTGAAGGATGTTAGGTACTTTTCTATGATTCTTGATTGCATGCCAGACATCAGCAATCAAGAATAAATAACTGTAGTAGTTAAGTGGATATTCAGGGACTGCAGCCACAGTTGAGGAGCACATTCTGGGATTTGTATTGTGGATGATACAACTGGGGCAGGACTTACAGAAGTAGTTCATCAAACTCTGCAAAATCATCAACCGGGCATTAATGACTGACAAGGATATGAGGATGGCAACAAAATAAAGGGATACAAGCTGGAGTGCAGGCCTGGATAAAACAGATGAATTCAAGGGCTTTTTATGTGCTATTGCCTGCCATAATTTAAATCTTATAGTTAGTGATGGAATACATTCATCACTACAGACAGTGTCTTTCTTTGGATGTCTGCAGAGCATTTATGTACTCTGTTTAGCATCAACAAGCTGATGGCAGATCTTGAAATGGCAAATAAACGTCACTGTGAAGCCACTGTCGGAGACTCACTGGGAATGCAAGATGGACTCTGTCAAGGCAGTAAGATTTCAGTTGGAGAGTTGTGGAAGCATTACAGGAGATAGGTGAAGTTTTACATACAAGTGATACTGCAACATTTCAACAAGCAAAGGGACTGTGCTCGGAACTTATATCACACCAATTCTTATTGTATGTTTAGTGGTTTGGTATGATCTGCTGACGGAGGTAAATCGTACAAGCAAATTTCTGCAGAGTCCATCGGGTAATATTTCTATACATGTCAAAAGTACTGGCATCAACTGTGGACTTGCTGAAGAATTAGACACAGGATTTTGACATGCCATGGATTATGCACCCAAGATAGCAGAAGAGCTGGATGTTGGCACCACATTTCAGGAAAAGAGGCATAGGAAAGTAAATTGGTGCTTTAACTATGAAGGAAAAGATGAGACTGTACAGGATCCAATGGTAAAACTACATATAGAGTTCTTCAGTATACTGCTGGACAACAACAATCCAGTCATTTACTGACTGCTTTGATCAGCTTTCAGAGTTTGATAAGGCCTTTGGATTTTTATCAAATATTAAAGCCTTGAGTGAAGTTGTAGAAGACGCATTGATCCAACAGTGCAAGGCTGTAAAGAACTGACAGAATAAGTGGCCACTGTGACATTGCTGACTGACCTTGGACAAGAACTGAAAAGCCTTTCTTGAATGATAATGAATAGTCACCGCTGACTGTTAAATTTCCTCATTTGCAAACCACATGTAGGACATCCTATATAATTACTTATGTTTCACTATACGTTTATTTGACTGCACCTGTGGCTACTACAGAATATATCTTTGTAAACTGAAACTCCTAAAGACATACCTACATTCAAGATCTAGAGGTAGGCCCAGTTCAGCTTCTGTGGGGTTTCTCCTAGCATTTAGGGTTCTGTGCCTAAGAAACGCAATATATGCTTAAAATGGCAGAAGATTTGATTACTATGATTAGAGGTTCTATGCCCCGCCTGATAAGAGGCCTAGGGTGGAACAGGAGTTTGATGGTTTTGGACAGTGTTCACAGGCTTCAGAGTCTTCGGTGGAAGACTTACAGGAGTATCCTACTTATTCTGATTCTGATGTGGATGATTCCACTCCTACAGCTTCTCCTCCTGAGGATTTTTCATTTTCAGAGACTCTACACTCCATGAGGGAGCACTTTAAATGGGAAGGCCAGGATTACTCTGATTCCAGGAAAAGACTTAGGAATTCTTGTTTTTACCCCAGCATAGGCCCTTAGCCATTCCTCCTGTGTTGAATGTGGTGGAGGATGTTTTTGCAGAGGCTTCCCTGAACCCTGACTCTTTGCCTCCTGCTCCTGTTAAGCCTGATAGGTATTATAGGGTGCCGAAGCTCATAAGTATTTGTTTAAGAGTCCTAGGGCGGACCCAGAAACTGTTTCTCAGGGGCCTAAAGGTGTTAAAGCTTCTGTGGTTAAAAAATCCTGTACCCTCTGATAAAGAGGCAAAGGGCTTTGGATAGGTGGGGAAAGAAAGTGTATACTTCTTCCACTCTAGCCATGAGGGCGTTGAATTGTCAGTTTCACATGCTAAAATATCAAAATTATCTCCTTTCACAATTGAAATCTAAGGTGGATGATTTGGCGGAAGGTATTGAGTGTAAAGAGTTGCTGGATTTGGTTCATGTGTGTGAACAAGTGGGTAAGCATTCTTTGCAGTGTGGTTTGATGCTGTACAGGCCTCCCTCGAGGGTGGCTGCTACTAGTTCTGTTCTTCACGCAGACATGCCTGGTTGAAGGATCAGAATTTAGCTGAGCATGTTAAGACAAGGATTTTGGATGCTCCTTTACAGTCTGATGTGTTGTTTGGACCGCCTGTGGAAGCAGTTTTAAAGAAAATGGAGGACAAAGCTAAGTCTATGCAGACTGTTAAAGATTTTTTGCAGGTGCAGCCTCCGAAGTTTAGTAGAAATTGGCCTGCTAAGGGGTGGACATATCCTGCTTATGATTCCCAGTCTAGGGGTAGGTCTAGACGTGGTAGGGGCAGGGCTCAAGGTTCTTTTAGGCCTAGATCAGGGAGTTCACCTGCTCAGACTTCTGGTGAGGGCAGGGGTCAGTCCTTCGTAAACAGACCCAATGACCTGCCTTTTCAGCTGCCAGTGGATTCTTGTCTGGCAGCTCCTTTGGGAGGAAGACTGTCTCTTTTCAAAGAAAATTGGGATTTAATTACTCAAGACAGATGGGTGTTGGATATCATTCATCACGGTTACAGATTTTATTTCCACACAATGCCCCTTTCAAAGGCATGCCAGGCGTTCCTCCTACACAAAGACAAGAGGCTCACAAGCAAGTTTCTCAGTTACTCCAGATGGGGCCATTCAGCCAGTCCCTGTATCAGAAAGGGGCTTAGGATTTTATTCTCGCCTGTTCCTAGTACCAAAGAAGGGGAACACGTGGAGACCAATTTTGGATTTATCTATCCTCAACACTTATCTGGACATTCCCAAGTTCAAGATGTTGACGTTACAACAGCTGTTACCTCTGCTGGGCAAAGATCACTGGATGGTAACTTTAGATCTCAAGGAAGCTTACCTTCATGTGCCTATAAGGCTAGGTTGCAGGAAGTATCTGCGGTTTCGAACTGGAGATTTTTCATTATCAGTTCTCTGCATTGCCCTTTGGCTTATCTACTAAGCCCAGAGTATTCACAAAGGTTCTGGCTCCAGTGATAGCTTACTTCAGGCTTCAAGGAATTCAAATCTATCCTTACTTGGACGACTGCCTGATTCTGGCTCAAGAAAAGGAAGACCTTCTACAGCATCTGGAATATGTCATTGCAGTGCTAAGATGCCTAGGGTATTCTGTGAACGAAATAAAGTCCAGTCTAGTACCCTCTCAAGACATGTGCTTTCTGGGTGTGAGACTGAATACAGCAGCCCAGATGGCGTTTTTAACCCCGGACAAACAAAAGAGTCTGTCACTTTACTTCCATCAACTATCTCATCAGTCCGTGCTGACTGCAAGGACAGTCCTTCAAGCATTAGGGTTCATGGCATCTTGTATTCTGGTGCTTCCCAATGCCAAACTGCATATGAGGAAGCTGCAATGGTATCTCAAAAATGTATGGACACAGCACTGCCAGGATTTGGACACTGTCATTCAAATAATACCTTGCCTTCAAAAGGAATTCTTGTGGTGGGCTCAGGAATGTCACCTAAACAAGGGACTCTCTGTGACCCGGCCAGAGGCGAGTCAGATTTTAGCGACAGATGCCTCGGACATTGCTTGGGGAGCTCATCTAAATGGAAAGTGGATACAAGACAAGTGGCCTGCCAGACTACAGCATCTACATATCAACATGAAGGAGATGTTAGCAGTCCAGTTTGCATTGATGGCTTTCAAGGAGTTACTTCTTCCAGGGCAGGTGTTGATTCTAACAGACAACACAACTGTCATGTGGTACATCAACAAGCAAGGGGACACATTCTTATCCTCTATGCAGGCAAGCAATTATTTTATGGGAGACTGGTTAAGCTTGCAACTAACTCTTCAGGCAAGGTTTCTGCCAGGAGCACAGAACTCCCTAGCAGATGTGTTAAGCAGACAAATCATGGATCCCCACGAGTGGAAACTGGATCTTCATGTATTTCAGAAATTGACAGTGTCATGGGGAACTCCAGACATAGATCTGTTCGCTTCTCCACTAAACCACCAGCTGCCAAAGTATTGCACAAAGGGGTTTCATCACACAGCTTGGAAAGTGGATGCTCTGTCTTTCAGTTGGAAAAACCTTCATGTCTATGCCTTTCCACCTCTGCCTCTTCTTTCAAAGGTACTATTAAAGGTCAGACAAGACAGGCCAAGGATGATTTTGATAGCTCCAGATTGGCCTCGGCAACACTGGTATCCACTACGGAGTCTGGTAAAGAAGCCTCCATGGCCTTTACCTCTGATTCCTCATCTGTTATCTCAGAAGGACGGTCATCTGCTCAATGTCAAGCTTCACTCTCTTCATCTAACAGCCTGGCATATTCTCTGTTGAAGCACAGCAGGTCTCAACTTCCTCAACAAGTTTTAAATGTGATTATGGAAGCTAGAAGACCTAGTACAAGGAAGGTGTGCAGAAAAATGGAAGAGATTTTTATTTTGGAGTACAGCAAAGGATTTGGAGATTTCTGAGCCTAATTTGAGTGTGGCTCTTCAATATCTTACTGAGTTATTGGACAAAGGTTTGTCCTTCTCTTCCATTAAGATTCATGCTGCAGCAATTTCAGCTCACTATGATTGTGACCCACCTTTATTTTCGCATCCTTTGTTCAAGCAGTTTCTTAGAGGGGCAAAGAATATAAGACCCACACGTAGAGCTCCTACTCCTGCTTGGGATCTCAATTTTGTGTTGGAAAAACTTACTCTACAACCTTTTGAGCCTGCGGCTACTGCTGAATTGAAATACTTGTCATGGAAGACTGCTTTCCTGTTGGCTATTACTTCTGCAAGAAGGGTGTCTGAGTTGCAGGCCCTTATGGCAGTAGAGCCCTTTTTGATTTTCCATAAGGATAGGGTATCATTACGTACTAATCCTTCCTTTATGCCTAAAGTGGTTTCTAGTGTGGCTTTAAACCAAACTATTCATTTGCCTACTTTTTATGCAGACCCCCAAAATAAAGGGGAAAAGATTTTGCACACTTTAGATGTACACAGGCAATTGAGATATTATTTAAGCAGGACTAAGGATTTTAGGCAGTCTCAGCAGTTGTTTGTTTCTTTTGCTTTGAGTTCACAGGGCAAGCCTGTGTCAAAACAAACTATTTCCAGGTGGATTGGCTTTTGCATTGCATTTTGTTATTCCCATCATGGCAAGGAGATTCCAGCTGGGATTAGGCCTCATTCCACTAGGGCTACTGCCACTTCAACAGCTTTTCTAAGGGGGGTGGCAACTAAGGATATTTTGGAAGCAGCTACTTGGAGTTCAGTGCATACTTTCTCTAAGCATTATCACCTTCCTATCTACTCTAAGTCTAGGGCTGGTTTTGCCACAGCTGTTTTGCAAGGCATGTTGTCAGCTCCTACTTCTTCATAATTTGCCAGCCTCCCTTACCTCTGCTTTGGGATTCTACCCAATAGTCAGGACTGCAGCAATGGAAGACGAAGAACATAGTACAGTTTTGTACCTACCATAAATGTAGATGTTCGAGGATTCCATTGCTGCAGTCCAATTACCCTCCCTCCTTCCCTCTGTATTTAGGGGTGGTTGTGTAGGTGAGTTTACATGCTTATATTTTTGTATATATTGTTGTATATATTGTACATGTTTTTGGTGCAGGTTTTTTGGGACTTGTCTTTTTGGGGTCTTCTGACATCTGGGGCAAGAAAAGACTGAGGATATGACGTCGGTCATGCGCATTAGTACCCTGGCGTACTGACGTCAGTCTAAGGCGCCATGACCGACGTCAGCCTTATACTCTGGTATTCGGGCCGACTGGACGCGGACTATACCCAATAGTCAGGACTGCAGCAATGGAATCCTCGAACATCTACATTTATGGTAGGTACAAAACTGTACTTTTTACATACAAGTGATACTGCAACATTTCAACAAGCAAAGGGACTGTGCTCGGAACTTATATCACACCAATTCTTATTGTATGTTTAGTGGTTTGGTATGATCTGCTGACGGAGGTAAATCGTACAAGCAAATTTCTGCAGAGTCCATCAGGTAATATTTCTATACATGTCAAAAGTACTGGCATCAACTGTGGACTTGCTGAAGAATTAGAGACAGGATTTTGACATGCCATGAATTATGCACCCAAGATAGCAGAAGAGCTGGATGTTGGCACCACATTTCAGGAAAAGAGGCATAGGAAAGTAAATTGGTGCTTTAACTATGAAGGAAAAGATGAGACTGTACAGGATCCAATGGTAAAACTACATATAGAGTTCTTCAGTATACTGCTGGACAACAACAATCCAGTCATTTACTGACTGCTTTGATCAGCTTTCAGAGTTTGATAAGGCCTTTGGATTTTTATCAAATATTAAAGCCTTGAGTGAAGTTGTAGAAGACGCATTGATCCAACAGTGCAAGGCTGTAAAAGAACTGACAGAATAAGTGGCCACTGTGACATTGCTGACTGACCTTGGACAAGAACTGAAAAGCCTTTCTTGAATGATAATGAATAGTCACCGCTGACTATTAAATTTCCTCATTTGCAACCACATGTAGGACATCCTATATAATTACTTATGTTTCACTATACGTTTATTTGACTGCACCTGTGGCTACTACAGAATATATCTTTTGTAAACTGAAACTCCTAAAGACATACCTACATTCATCAATGAGTCAGGAGAGAATTTCAGGCTTAGCTGTGCTCTCAACTGAACATGACGTGGGGCAAGGTTTATCACACGGCAGCTTCACTGAAGACTTTGTCCAGAAGAAAATTTGTAAGATCCCAGTAAAACTCTTGATATGTGCTTATATTTCCTTTTCAGTAATCTTTTATAATGCTGTAAGGCAGTAAATTTCAGGTAGCACCTTAGCATGGCTGGTATAGTATGTTCTGTATTCACTGATTTTTTTGCTTACTCCAGCAGGTAGGACCAGGTAATACAAGGAGGATGAAACTAGCAGGGTTTGAGGCAACGACAGTTAGGAGTGGCAGGACTTGTCATGAGGCTAGGACAGAAGCACAGGAAGAACCGATTGCTACTGACACTAAAAGTGGCAGCAGTCAGAAAAGATGGAGTTAACTGCATATTGAAGATAAATGACACACTGGTCTTGAATTCACCTGTTTTTCTCTGGGTTTGTCTGCCTGTGTCAGACTCCATAATCCTCAGCTCTTTTGTGTGTTTCGTGGGGATTACTGAGCCTGAGACAGACTCAAACCCAATGTCTCTCTCATGTTTCTTTGGGTTTGCTTGGGCTCAAATCTGTCTGCCTCAGGCTTAGGTAATCATCATGGCTTTCCCCCTTGTATGTCTTGTGTCTGTAGTCTTGTCTATATCTGTCCCATGGCTCTGTTGTGTACCTCTGCAGTGTGATTATTCTGCATGTCAGTAACTCTGTCTTGTGTGGTGAGGTCAGTTTATCTAATGCTGCTTGTGTGTTTCAGTCTTGCCGTAGTGCTGTCATCGTCTTGTATTAGGGAGTTTCTGTGGTGTCTCAGTTCTGTCTTGTGGTAGTGCTGCCTTCGTCTTGTGTGGGCCTCTGTTCAGTCTTTAAATAGTTTTGCCCTGGTCTTGTGTGTCTGTCCTGTGTGTGGGTCTGTACTGTCTTTGTCATGTCTGTCCTGTGTGCAAGAGTCTGTGTAGTTGTCTGTCTTGTTGTCTATGTTCAGTCTTGCTATAATGCTGTCCTTATCTTGTGTGGGTGTCTGTCCTTTGTGCAAGAGTCTGCAGCTGTCTTAGTGTACTTTTGTCCTGTGCCTAGGAGTCTGTGGCTGTTAATGTTCAGCCTTGCTGTACTGCTGTCTGTCTTGTCTGTAATGTGTATTTGGGAGTCAGTGTGGGTGTCTGTGTACCACTGTGGGACTGGCTACCTTGATGCAGTACAGAGGCTTGTTATAATGTAACAACATTGCTACTAAATGCCAGTCAGTCATAGCTCTCAGTCACATGGCACAAATAAATCTGGGCAAACCCAAAGATAATGGAGGGGACAGCCCCAAAAATAAGGACAAATTTGAAATCTTGCTCTTATAAACTTAAGTTGCCAGAATAAAAGGTGATGTGTTACCATGCATTTGTGAAGGATATGAAGTCTGAAACTCAAAACACCTGTCATTATTTAGGGAATTCAACCCTCAATGATTTGCCACAAAAATCTAGAAAACCTCAAATTTTGAGGTACAGACCATAAATTAGTCCAATCTGGACATTCTGTGAAACTCTGGGCAGTTGAGTATGCAGTCAGTGTGTGTGCTCCTCTGAATGGCTACCTTGCTGTGGTATAGGGGTTTGTCATAATGTAGCATTGGTATTAAATTCCATTCAGCATGTGCATACACCTCTGTGAGTGGTACCTTGTTGTGGTACAGGGGCTTGTAATGTAACACTGGTACTAAATGCTCCCCCCTTTACCTATCTTCCATTTCTCTCACCCGCACACTTCCATCCTTTCCTTAAATCTCTTTCTATCCCTCATAGCTCTTAACCACATCTATATCATTGCAAAAAAAAAGAAAAGTGTAATATTGTAATTTTTTATTCTCTGTATGAATACACTGAAATAACCTGTGCATTCCTGTCTGTCTGGACTGCATATACCTACTTTTAACATTGTTAAACTTTTGTATTTTTGATTAACATTGTTGGAACTTTTCTTCCTGGGCCTCCCCTAAAAATGGATTCCTGACCCAGTCGGACTTTCCTGATTAACAGATGTCAGTAAATAAATAATAAATGCCAGTCAGTGCGTATACCTTGGCACATCAGGTCTTAATGATTTGAATGTAGTAACACTATAGTGATCATTAAATGGTGCTGGATGACCATGACAGGGAAAGGGATGCAATGACAATGTGGTCGCACTTTATATTCTCCCGAGTAGGCCCTTCAATTTGAAACTTGCTGGGTGCCCCCAAAATGCTGGCACCAGCCCTGGCTCAACACACAGTGGCAGATTCTCTGAGTAGGTCCATAACAGTATCCTTCGAGTGGATGTTTTGCTGTGATGTGTTTCTAGACATTGTCCATCAGTGAGATACTTCCTAAGTAGATCTCTTTGCCTCCCCTCTGAACAACTTTTACTCTTTTGCACCAGAGTCCCATATCCTCTTGCTTGGAAGGGGATGTTTCTTCCTTTCCTCCCATTCATTTAATTCTGAAATAAAACAGGATGCTCTCAAAGTCTTGCTGGTGACTCCCTTTTGGCCCAGACAGCATTGGTTCCCTCTTCTGCATCTTGCCAAGGCAATCATCACAAGTTACCTCACAGGGTGGACCTACTCGCACAAGACAAGGGATCTCTCATCCAGCCCCACCTGTCCACTCTTCAGCTGACATTGTGGGTGACAGGGTTTTGATCCCTCACAGACACCTTTTTTCTGATGACATTCTTTGAGTCCTGCAGGAGGCTAGGAAACCCAATACTAAAAAATCCTATTTATCCAAATGGAGGTAGTTTGCTGTCTGGTGTCTTTCTCGTAACCTGGATCCCACTTAATGTGGATATTCCTTTGGTTCTCCCTTGCATGAATTCTTCAATGCTGGGTTGGCCTATTCTGTTAAGGCCCACCTTTCAGCTATCTCTGTTTGTCTGCCTTTGACACCTACTTTAGCCTTTAGATTTGAGGCCAGTTTCTTAAAGGCTTCCTTCACATTAGATCTCCCAGGAAGCCCCTCGTTCCTTCCTGGGGTATTAATTTTGTTTTAGAAAAATTGACCCAGGCTTCTTTTGAGCCTGCTTGTTCAGATTCCTTGCAGCATTGTTCTTGGAAGACTGTTCTTCTCTTGGCCTGCCCTTCTTCCAGAAGGGTGTCTGAACTGCAAGCCCTTATGGCTGTTCCTCCTTTTTTAGTTTTCCATAAGGACAGGGTGTACCTTTGTGCTAATCCTTTTATGCCCAAGTTGGTTAATGTGTTGTCTCTTAATCAGTCTATTCATTTGCCCACTTTTATCCCTTCCCTTCTAAAGCCATTTATTTTTGCTATTTTCATGGGAAGATCCTTCCTTCCTCCAATGAGGCTCATTTTAGTAGGGCTGTGGCTTCTTTTGGTGCTTTTTCCAAGGGTTTGGATATGAATTCTATTCTTGAGGCAACTACCTGGATGGCTTTGCATACCTTTACCAAGCACTATAAGTTGGATGTGAATTCAAGGGCCATTCTCTGTGGCTTCCTAGATGGCTCTGTTGACCGACCCTCCTCTCAGTCTTCTTCATGAGCTGTTGCACTCTCCCTGTTGTAAAGAATACTGCAACACTGGTATGAAAGGACATAGTACAGTTGTGTAAAATCTTGCAATCTTCTTCACTGTTGCAGTATTCACTCTCCCTCCTCCCCTCTGTCCTTTTTTCCTTCTGGATGTGCTTGTTACTTGTAGTATCCTTGGACCGTTGTTCCTGCTGGGGATTTTCAGTTCTGAGGATGGTACATACAGACATCACCTTTATGCCCTATGCCGTGCACAGGGAGCATTGTGTGACATACAGCATACCCTTTACAACCAAAAGACTTTGGTATACTGGCCATACAGTGGGCTGCCCTTGGCAGGGGATCCTTATTGTAAAGAATACTGCAGCAGTGAAGAGGGTATCTACTGTTTATTTTACACAATATTTTTATTCGCCAGTTATTACAACCAGTTTTGTTTGTCCTTTAAAATACAGTAAACTAGAAATAGAATCACTAAGAGTGAATTGTCAACTTGTAACTCTCTCAGTAAAGTTCTCTCATAAATGTCCCCTGTCATTGTATACTTTTTCTAAAATTTTCACAAATCAAAGAACGTCTTGCAGTCATATGTGTCCACCCTTTTACAAATGATGGAGGGAGTAGTTTAGTATTTTTTTTTTTTTTTTTAATAGCAGAACTACAATTTCCTGCATTTTAAACACAAAATAAAAGATGAGCTATTTTTTAGATGAAAACAGTTTGGATCCTGATTTGATGACTGGCTTGGTTGCAGATTTATTTTTTGGTGCTCATTAGTCTTTTCAGCACCACAGGGCTGGCCTTGCTCATTTTGGACATTCCTGTAGCTTGTCATTTCTAGACTGTACTGGAGCTTACACAGTAGCCACCACAGGACAGCAATGCAATGTTAAAATAGCTTTGAAGTCTGTAAAATGCTGCTCCCACATAGTCATATTAAGTGTTTACCAGCTTTTAAAGGTTTTGGTCTCCAAAGTGCACTTGGCTTCTAGCCACTATGTATGTGGTTGTTACATGTTTTGTGGCTTTCAAAATTGTAAATTGTCGAGCACTACTATACTTTTCTGTAATTAGTAGTACATGGGTGCAGTTGAAGATCCATGTACAACAAAGAATTTTATTTATTTATATATATATATATATATATATATATATATATATATATATATATATATATATAAAATACACGCACAAACACACACACACACACACTGTTTGGAAACCCAGTAAGTGAGCTGATTTGGAGGCTACTTTCAGTGATGACCCATACCGTGTTGGCAGAGTAAAAGTAAAATGTGTAGCTGATGGCTTACACAGTTATGTAACATGAATGTCAAAATTCAACTCTCAAATTTTGCTTCAGTCTGCTGTCAAGGTAAATTGTACAATATCCATGTCTCAAACATATAAATTGGTTATAATTGTATTAAATCAATTTCTGCATTTTTCCCATATGCATAATTTTGCAAGAGGTTTGCCATTTTGGAGAAGTTTTTTATGTAGTCATTTGAAAAATCAAGACATCGTAGCTTCAAACTGCTTTTTTTCCTCAATGAATCTTGATTTAATGTCTACAACTATTCAGACATATGTAACAAAAAGTGCTCTCATATGGGCAGCCATCTATTTTGATGGTTTTAAAATTTCTTTTAAGTAGGGTTTTTCTGAAGCTTTCTCCTGACAGTGTTATCATGCTATTATCTTTTTGTAGGCTTTGCAAATGGATTATAGAAGTTCCCCAGGGCCAGAATATTTTAATTGAATTTCTGTATATGGATATAGAGTTTCATGTCACCTGTGACCATGACTACCTGGCTGTTTATTCAAGTAAAGGAAGGCTTTTAAGTAAGTAGTCTTGCATGCCAACTGTTTATAATGCTGTATTTTCAAATCATTATGTATTGTCAAACTGATGCATTTATTTCTGTACAGGGAGTTCTAACCTTATACAAGACATGATTTGACATGATTTCTCATTAGAGGCTTAATTTCATTTAAATGCCTGCCTTGCCAACTCTTAGTTGGCTAATAGCCTGACTAGGTATGTATCGCAATATTTCAGAACTTTTCTACCAGTTGCTGGAGTCCCATTGTTTAATAACAACATGGTTTGACATGTACATATTGAAAGAGACTTCACTGTATTGCTAAATGACATCAAACTAAGCAGTAAGAGCACCATAAATGTAACAAAAAATGGAACCATAATGATGTTGCTGTGTGTACTGCACCAAGACCAAATTGTTTTATATACAGATATGCACAGCAGCCCCCTACTCCCCATCTACTCCGAAAATACAGTAAATTGACATCCAGACATTTTCACCCATTCATACATAAAACATTTCACCTCCAATTAAGTGGAGACATTGACCTTAACCTCACACACCATCTAATGCACACTCCCAATCTACCACATAATGGGTCCGACCTACTTGTCAATATGAATCTGAGAAGCCTTGCAAAATAGCTGAGTTACATGCTAACATCTCTGTTTAGTGCCCGACATAGCAGTTTTAACTGAAACATGCCTAAAACCTCACATAACTAAATTCTAACTCTTGGATACAACATCCACAGATTGACAGAATGTACAAATGTGGTGGAAGTATAGCTGTAATCTATAAAAATGCACTAAACCTCAAATGTTTAGAAATAAACCCACCACAACTTAACACAGAAATATTAATTTACCTGTCTTGAAATTAATACCAAAAATATATAACCATATAAATCTACATTCCAGTTGGGAACAACCTATCCATAACCGAAAACTTTACTACACTGGTCTTCCTCTACATTTAACAGGGTTTCTATCCTCCCTATTACCCATCACAGTAGCATTCCACAGTGTTCAGTCTTACAGATTCCACACCACTACGAACATAGCCACTATCATTCAATATACAGATATTGCCACAGTCATCTGTGCAGCCCCATCCCTTCCACAACTCCAAAAAATAACTGAACAAATCTTTCGCAGACGGTCATGGCTCTCCAGCAATCAACTAATCCTTAATTCCAATAAGACTAAATTAATGCTCTTTTTCAACAACAAAACTGATCTCTCATCCTCCTCTCTGATCCATTCAGCAAACAGTACCAAAACTGAACCTGTCTCTCACACCAAACTGCTTGGAGTCACCACTGATAAGAGTTTCAAACTCTCTAAACGCCTTGCACTAGTCATTAAAAAGACCCATATAAAACCTGACTCCCTCTATAGGGCCAAACCATAACTCACCAGCTCCACCAGGCAAACTGTTGCCAGGACCCATCTACTATCCACCCTTCTGTATGCCTCACCCATCTTTACCAACCTTAAAAAAAAACTGACCTAGTGAAAATTGAAGCCTGCTATATGATTGCCAGGTTTGCCACAAACTCACCATTCAGATCACACCACTGTGCCCCCCCTTTGCCAACTAAACTGGCTACAACTACCCAATCGTCTTATCCTATTAACTCACAACCACCCATACCGTAATATACCAACCTGACAAATGCCTGTCACTACAAAGTCTTATAGAACTCTACTCCAACACTTGATACTTAAGATCTTCTGACAAATTCATACTAAAAGTCACAAAATCTGATAGTTTTGGAAATTCTCTTTACTCGAATCATACATTCATGGACTGGAATATCATCCCACAACGTATCTAAAATACCAGCAACCCTCCCATATTCAAACAACTTCTCAAGGTACACTTAACGGATAACTAGATCTGCTCATGCACATCCCCATTCTGATGGTGCCATCTATTCTATTAACTCTTGGCCTCTTCTCATACTCTCAATTCTCTTAATACCCATTTCTTCTCTATTTAGCTACCTCTCTTTCCATCTCATTAACCCCTCTAATTTACTCTGATTTCTCCCAGCTAGTTTGTATTCATTACTTACTGTACAATGTAAAAATGCCCATACTCCAACATGTAACTGATGTATCCATGTGTATATTGTATTTTGTACATATTTTTACTTTGTAATTCGATATGCATAATTTATTTATTTATTTATTGCACTTGGTTTACCAGGATAGTCCATTGGGCCACAAGGAACCCGTTTTCAATGGAGTCCTGGGGAGAAAAGCTCCAAAAATACATGTAACATTCTTACAAACATATATTCACACAAACATTTCAAGTTTAACAATAGGTAAAAAGAAAGAAAGCAAAAAATGTAACAGCTAAATACAATGTGCAGAACGTACATAGTAATTATATTTATTAGCTCAGAAATATCCATTTAATACAGAGTAGTTTGGAAAAATTAGTTACTGGAAAGGAAGAGGAGGTTCAGTGACATGATGAAGTGGAGGAAGAAGAGAACCTAGGGGCTTATCTAATAACTTCTGTAGAATCTGGGTAGAATAAGATGAGGCAGAGCAATGGCGGATGAGAGAAGGAGAAGAGTAGGTTATGTAGGGTGGGAGCAGGAGCATTCCCACTGAGATGCTAGGTGTGTATAGAGAGATTTTTGAAAGCTGAGTGATTAGAGGTGGTGCGGATGAGTGAAGGAAGGAGTTCCAGATGCGAGCTAGGTTGAAGGATAGAAGGTTTTGCCTGGGGATATGTAGGTTTATGGACTTTGAGTAGGTTTTGATTGTTTGATCTCAATACTCTATTGGGAAGATGCATGTCAAATGTGGAAGAAAGGGAAGGACAGAGGGAGGGATTGAGAATAAGTTTGAGGGCTAGAGTTAGCTGAGTATAAGTGAGTTGATTGGGAAGTTCTAGCCATTTTAGTATCTGGAGGGAGAAACAGTGGTGGGTGGAAGACTTGTGGCTGGTGGCAAATTTTGCAATTTTGTTGTAACAAGAGGAAAGTTGTTTTTTGAGGGAGGATTGCAGATTAGTTAGGAGTGGGGCACCATAGAGAAGGGAGGGGATAAGGAAGGATGAAGCGAGTGTTATTTTAGTAGCAGAGGTAAGGTACGCTTTTGTCTATAAAGCATACCAAGTTTTTGGTGGGTTTTTTTGATGTTTTTTTGTAGATGAGAGGTAAATTTAAGTTGGTTGTCTATTTGTACCCCAAGTAGCTTGGTCTCTGTCACCAATTCTAGGGGAGAGTTATTTTGGCTAGTGATAGAAAAAGTGTTCAGATTGAGATGAGTAGCTTTAGAAGGAGTAAAAATCATTAGCTTGGTCTTGGAGGCGTTAAGAGCTAGGTGGTTTTGTAACATCCATTGCTGTGTTGTAGAAAAGGCATCTTGAGTTAGTTTTTGAAGTGTAGAGATAGAGGTGGCGGAGCAGATGATAGTTGAATCATCAGCATATTGGATGATGTTAGAGAATGGGATTGATTTATGGAAGTCATTTATAAATATGTTTGAGAACAGGACCTAGAATTGGAGCCTTGTGGAACACCTGTGGGGGTACTAAGGAATGAGGAGGTAGTTTTTTTCCATCTTACTGCTTGCTTCCGGTTGGATAGGTAACTAGAGAACCATTGCAAGGAAGAGGAAGAGAGGTTAAGTTCTGAGAGTTTAGTTATGAGCAGGCTATGTGAGATGGTATCGAAGGCTTTGGAGAGGTCTAGTAATAAGGTAGAGACAATTAGGCCAGAATCATGAGCTCTGTTTACTGTTTCAAGGAAGGAGAGGAGGGCTGTCATTGTGCTGTGGTTAGGTCTAAAGCCGTGCTGTGTAGGAGTTATAAGGTGATTTTCTAGGAGATGAGGGAGGAGTTGAAGATGGACACATTTTTCTAGGATTTTTGAAATGGGGGACAGGATGGCTATGGGACGAAAGTTGTTGATGTTGTTATTGTTGCCCCCTTTGTGGAGAGGAATAATATATGCTTGTTTCCATATTTGGGGAACTGTGCATTCTTTTAGGGAGCGTTAATTAGGATGCTGATGGGATATGTAAGTGTTTCAGCAGCTACACTAAGAAAGTAGGAAGGTATATTGTCATGGGCGTTGGTACATGGTTTCAATTTTAGAAGCAGTTTCTTTATAGAGGATGTAGACATGGGATTGAATGAGAGGAAAGTGGAGTTGGGGGAGGGAGAGTTGGAGGGTAGAGGTGTTTGGAGTACATGTTTAGTAGTGGAAGTGGTAGAGGAGTTAGAAGATGGGGAACAGGAAGTAGAAGTGATGAAGGATAGGGTTTGAGGTGGAGGGGGTAGGGGGTGTTAGAGGGCATAGTGGGGCTGGAGAATGAAGAGGTGAGTTTTGCAATTGAATCAATAAAAATGAGTTAAATTGGGTGGCCAGATCTAATTCAGAGGCATTTGAGTCAGGGGTGGGAGTATCTGGTGTACTAGGATGAAGGAGACTGGAGATCCCTTTCCAGAATTTCTGAGGGTTATTTTTATTTTGGTTTTGGAGTGAAGAAAATAGTTTCTTCGATCAGAGGTGGTGAGTTTCTTTGCTTTATTTCAAAGCATTTTATATTCATTAAGGAGCAGATTTGTTTTGAGTTTCTGGTAGCGTGCCCAGACTTTATCCCTATGTCTCATGGTAGCAAGAGTGTGTGTAGAGAGCCAAGGGGCTGATTTAGTCTTAATTCTCTTTGTCCTTAGGGGAGCTTGAGAGTCAAGTAATGTCAAGAAAGTTGTATTAAAGTGTGTCACTGCTATGTCTAGAGGAAGGGCTTTTAGACAGTTCCAGTTAATTGCTTTTAAGGAGTTTACAAAGGTAGTTGGGTTGATATTTTTTCGGTCACGGATAGTTATATAGTTGTGGGTTTGTTGAAGAACAGTGGGAAGTCGGTTGGTGAAAGTGGGTGTGTGATCACTAAGGGAGTCTGGAAGGGTGCCACTGTTGGAGAAATAGTGAGGGTGGGAGACAAGGATCCAATCCAGTGTACTTCCAGTGGAGAGGTTTTTTGCAGGGCGAGTTACAGAATTGATTAGTTGAGAGAAATTGTATAGGTTAATGTTTGAGGAGTTTGTTGGAGATTGAATGCAGGCCCAGTTGATGTTTACATCTCCCATGATTATGGTTTCATTGGTAATGTTACTAGAAATCCAAGAAAGGATTTGTTCAAGTGTGGAGATATTGTCCCCTGGGGGTATATAAACGGATGCTAGACAAATGTGTTTGTGGTTATTTATTTGTAGTAGAGTAAGGAGAAGTTCAGCATTGTTAAAGTGTGGAGTAGGTTTATTGTAGGGAGTGACTGCTAGGGAGGATGAATATATGAGGGCCACACCACCACCTTTTTTGAGAGGTCTGTCTTTCCTAATGATGGAGTAGTTTGGGGGAATAATTTCAGAGTCTTTTATATGTGGTTTTAACCAGGTTTCAGATATAGACAGGATGTCAGGTTTATTGTGTATGAGCCAAGCATGGAGGTTTGGGACTTTATTTACTATACTTTGGGAATTGAATGCAGTAAAAAGTAAGGATTTATTTGTAGTTGTTGTAGAGGAGGGGCCTGGGTTTGGGTTGAAGCACCTTTAGGTTTAATCTGAAACTAATGTATAACCAGTGTGAAAAATGTGTGCTTGTTAAATTGCACTATGGAGCTTTTCTCCCCGTGCCTCCACTGAAAATGGACTGCCAAGTCTGTCGGACCGCTTTGGTAAACAAAAGTCAAGTTAGTGTGTTTTATGTGTATATATATATATATATATATATATATATATGTATATGTATGTATATATATATATATATATATATATATATATATATATATATGTATATATATGTATATATATATATATATGTGTGTATATATATATATATATATGTATATATATATGTATATATATATATATATATATTTATATACACACACACACAGTGGATATAAAAAGTTTACACACTCTTGTTAAAATGCCAAGCTTTTGTGATATAAAAAAATTAGACCACAATAAACCATTTCAAAACGTTTCCCACCTTTAATGTGACTATAACCTGTACAGTTCAACTGAAAAACAAATCTGTTAGGGGAAAAATATACAAAATAAAATGTACAATAAGCTGGTTGCATAAGTGTGCACACCCTTAAACTAATACTTTGTTGAAGCACCTTTAGATTTAATTACAACATTCAGTCTTCTTGGGTATATAAATACCATCAATTAAACAGACTCTGATTAACCCCAAATTAAAGTTCATCTGTCCTAGTAGGATTTTCCTGACATTACTCAGTTGCCTGCTACAGCAAAAGCCATTGTTCACAGAGAGCTTACAAAGCATCAAAGGGATCTCATTGTTGAAAGGTATCAGTCAGGAGAAGGGTACAAAACAATTTCCACAGCATTGGATATACCATGGAATACAGTGAAGATGGTCATCAAAAAGTGGTGAAAATATGGGACAACAGTGACATTGCAAAGAACTGGACATCCCTCCAAAATTGATGAAAAGACAAGACAAAAACTGGTCAGGAAGGCTGCCAAGAGGCCTACAGCAACACTGAAGGAGTTGCAGGAATTTCTGATAAGTGCTGTTTGTGTACTACATGTGACAACAATCTTCTCTGTTCTCCATATGTCTGGGCTATGGGGTCGGGTTGAAAGAAGGAAGCCTTTTCTTACACAGAAAAACATCCAGGCCCTACTAAAATTTGCATAATACATAGTCTCCCAAAAGCATGTAGGAAGGTGTGTTATGGTCTGATGACACAAAGGTTGACCTTTTTGGCCACAATTCCAAAAGGTATGTTTGACGCAAAAACAACACTTCGCATTACTAAAAGAACACCATCCCCATGGTGAAGCATGGTGATGGCAATATTATGCTTTGGCGTTGCTTTTCTTCAGCTGGAACTGGGGCTTTAGTCAAGGTGGAGGGAATTATGAACAGTTCCAAGTACCAGCCACTTTTTGCCCAAAACCTTCAGGCATCTGCTAGGAAGATGAAGAGGAATTTCACCTTTCAACACAATGACCCCAAGCATACATCCAAATCAACAAAAGAATGGCTTCACCAGAAGAAAATTAAAGTTTTGGAATGGCCCAGCCAGAACCCAGACCTAAATCCAATAGAAAATCTGCAGGGTGAATTGAAGAGGGCTGTGCACAAAAGACTTCCTCGTAATCTGACAGATTTGGAACACTTTTGCAAGGAAGAGTTGGGCAAATCTTGCCAAGTCAAGATGTGCCATGTTGATAGACTCCTACCCAAGAAGACTGAATGCTGTAATTAAATTAAAAGGTGCTTCAACAAAGTATTAGTTTAAGGGTGTGCACATTTATGCAACCAGCTTATTGTATTTTATTTTTATATTTTTGACCGTAACAGATTTGTTTCTTTTTCAATTGAATTGTACAGGCTATAGGTCACATTAAAGGTGGGAAATGTTTTGGAATGATTTATTGTGGTTTCATTGTTTCATATCACAAAAACCTGTTATTTTAACGGGTTTGAACTTTTTATATCCACTGTGTGTGTGTGTGTGTGTGTGTGCGTGCGTGTGTGTGTGTGTGTGTGTGTATATATCTATATATATATATATATATATATCTATATATATATATATATATATATATATATATATATATATATATATATATATATCTATATATATATATATATATATATATATCTATATATATATATATATATATGTATATTGATTAGATATCTATGGATATCTATATAATACATATATATTTAGATATCTGTAGATTTTATATATATATTTATGTATATATATATATATATATATATATATATATATGTAGATTTTATATATTTATATATGTATGTGTATATGTATGTGTGTATATGTATGTGTGTATGTATGTATATATATATATATATATATATATATATATATATATATATATATATATATATATATATATATATATATGGGTCTACTTCAAAACATCTAAAACCCATAACATCTAATCTGAAGTTGTTAATCTTCCTATTCATCACTGATGGGTTCGGTTCTGGGCCCTCGGAACAGAGTCAGCTTTATGCCAAGCTTGCATGCATCAAAAACATTCGAGCTAAGCTGCCACCCACAATGCCCTCTGCTCGGTTATTTCAGATCTCGTTTGCCACACAGCCATATAGCAGCTTTTCACTGAGCTCTCCAGCTTAGTGATTTTTCTGATATATTTACAAGTTTTTGTAAATGTTTTTTCCTCTTTATAATCTGTTCTTTATCTATATTGTTTCAGCTCTACCCACAGTTATCTCTCTTACCATTGCTGGTATTTTCTAACTTTCTACCCTTGTGGTATCTTGTTACCATTGTTGGTATTTCCTCGCTTTCTTTTTCATTTCCTCACTCTTTCCCTTTTGTGAATGTGTATTCTGGGATGTCTGAAAAGAAGGCAACTACAAGATTTAAGCACTGCACTTCTTGCAGCGGTAAACTACTGAATAGTGACCTCCATGAAGAGTGTATGTACTGTTTGGGGGGGGGGGGTCCGCATTTGTCAGCGAAACCCCCGTGTGATACTTGTGCTAGCTTCAGTCAGCAGGCGCTGAATGAACATTGTAACAAACTGATTTTGAAGGGCCTACTTGCTTTGCCTTTTTCGGAGGCTATTTCTGCGACGGGGGTCTCATTCCCTCCTATGGACAAGAAACGTCCTCGCTTGGACCCTTCTTCACCGGCTGGTGACAGAAGTAAAAGTCACAAACACAAGGTCCATAAGTCCTCTTCAGAGCACCGTTCTGCCTCCTTGGTGCCGACTACTACATTGGCTCTGCTCCAGTGAAGCTTACTGAGGTCGCCTCGTCTGCTCCTTCCCTGGCACAAACTATTACGGCGTAGTCTACTGCCTCGGTTCCACCCAGTTTATCAGTTTCTGTCTCGGCACCATCTCCCATTTCTGCTCCAATATCTGTTCAGACAACTACCTCGGAATTGTTTTTGTCATCCACCCCTATTGTAACCTCGGCTCCGAGCCTGTTCATGGCTCCGACCATACCTTTGTTGCCAGTTTCGAAATCGGAATCATCTGTGCCATTCTGTGATGCATCACAGACCAGATACTAGCCTACTGTGGACCCTTTTGCCGGGTAAGTCTGCAGCCCTTTTTTGGACCAGCCTGATTCCCCCTCAGAGGCATTGGTAAGATCCACCAGGAGCCTCTTCGAATTGGATGTGGTGCCCCTTTTAGACCAGCTGCTTGACCACCAGGGGAATTTAAAATCCGACTAGATCGTATCTCACTCCAGGCTTGGGTCTATTTTTCCAGCAAGTCCTACTTACTCTTCTCCCTTGGATCCCTCTGTTCCAAGGCTCATTTATCCAACTTTTACTAGAGGACTCCCTTCCTTGACAGCGACCCTGTCTGAGGCCCCAATGCACCTTTGGGTATTGGTTCCACCGGAACCCACCCTTCCTCCATCTCATGCTTGGGGAGGTGGAACCTCCGGTTCGTGTTCTGACTGTTTTGTCAGTCCCGACTTCAGAGTCGAGGGTGCCTACCGCTCAGTCTGCTTGAGGCTCTGTCTCCAGGGGCAGACCTTCTGGAGTGGGGTGTGACCCCTGTTCCAATTTTGTCTTATTCGGTTCCGGGCTCCAGCTCCTCTTCGAGCGGGCCCACTTTCCGGGTAATGGAGAGGGTGCTTGTTGCTGCCCAAAGGCCACCCCCCAGGACTCGGAGAGCGCAAGGCCCAGGAAACACCTGTCCAGGGTATTTCCCTTTCTGAATCTTCTTCAGATGCCCCCACCAAAGAACTTCGGAAATGGGTGTGAAAGAGGAAACGCATGGACTCCCCTGAGGAGTTCCTCATGGAAGAATACTGACTACGATGATGGGAAAGGGTCCTCATGGTCACCCCCTGATGATGTTTCTTTCGGAGACATCATGGAATTCTTGAAACTGAGGGTTGACTGGAAGTCCTCCAACCCTTCCTCAGAGGATTCAGTATTCCTGCAGGCCTTTTGCTCTCGGCCCTCTACTTCTTGGGTGACTCCCCTGCCGATGAGTTGGTTAAACTCATGGTGCAATGGGCATGGAAGAACCCTGACTCCATTGAGGCCATCCCTAGGAGATCAGACAAGTTATATCCCTCTCCAGAGGATCAACCCCATTGGTCTAGTGGTTTGCCAGTGGACGCTATGGTGGTGGTTGCAGCCATGAAAAAGGACCTTACAGAAGAGAGTCTTGCTGTTCACCCACCCAGCAGAGAGTCCGAGGCAGTGGACAGGTTAGGGAATTGAGTTTTTGCATCAGCGACCTTTGCAGTAAGGTCGCTGAACTTTCTGGCACATTTTACAAGGCTCTAGAGAGATCTTATCTCCAAACTCTCCGGAACCCTCAAGGGCCAAGTATCGGATGGAGTACGAGATAAAGTTGTTTCCCAACTTGCTACCCTAGAATCAATATCTAATTCATCCATGAGGTTGCTGTCACACGCAACCGGAGTAGCTAGAGCTGTGGGTGCAGGCGTAGTCATGACACGCCATGCCTGGATACGCATTTGCGACCTCACTGACTCAGTCTTCCTTTCTAAATGGCCCCTATCAAGCCATCTGCTCTGTTCAGTGCTAAGGTCAAGGATACATTAGCCAGGTGCGAGCAAGATGGGAACACCTCATCTGCCATTGGCCTATGCTTTTCCAAACCTCAGCGTTCCTTCTCCAGGAATCAGAGGAGCAGAAAAATGTGGCACAAAGAAGTTTCAAGGTCCTTTCCGAGACGCACATGGTGAGGACTCTTCCAGAGGTAGAGGGGGTTCCAGTAATCCAATAATAAAAGGCATCCCTTTTGGTGCAGATTCCTTCCCGGGTAGACCATATCAATGCTCCTGAGGCGCTGCCCGATTGCTTTCCTCTGGAAGCAGTCGGGGCGTGTTTTTCTCTGCACCAAGTTGCCTGGCTCTCCATTACGAATGATCAGTGGGTGCAGAGAATCAAATCAAGAGGCTACCTAATTCCCCTATTAACTTATCAAAGACCTCCGAAATCCCTTCCCGATGTTTCCACCCAGTCAAAGGGAGGAGGAAGCTTCCAAAATACAAAAGCTATGTCAAAAATGAGCCATCCAACAGGTCCCCCCTGATCAATGTGGATCAGAGTTCTACTCAAGATTCTTTTTGGTGCCAAATAAAACAGGGGGACTGGAGGCCCATTCTGGATCTCAGCCAAGTAAACTTGGTAGTTCAGACCAAATTCCACATGGTCATGTTTCAAACCATCCTCCCCTTTCTGCGGGAGCATGTGTGGATGTGCTCATTAGATCTCTGGGATGCATATTACCATATCAAGATCGACAAGTGTTCCAGAAGCCTCCTTTGCTTCCAGTTGGGAGCCAGTCACTACCAATTCAGCACCCTGCCTTTCGGTCTCTCGATGGCCTCCCAGAGTGTTCACAAAATGCCTTGCAGTGGTAACCGCTCAACTGAGACTTCAGGGATTCCAGGTGTTTCCATACGTAGACGATTGGCTCTTCTCTGCCCCCACCAAGCGTCTTCTGGTAAGGGCCCTCCACTACACCCTGGCTCTAGCTGAGTCTCTAGGCATCACCATACATTGGGAGAAATCAAACCTTCAACCATCACAACAACTGGAATTCATAGGGTCAATATTCAACATTCAGTCAAGCCTGATCTCACTTCCTCTCCACAGGCTTCAGAGACTAAGGGCACAAGTTCAGGTGATACTCTGTCAGAGAAAGGTGTCTGCAAGGGAAGTCCCTCAAGCCTTGGGATCTGTGGCTACAGCCATCCCCATAGTTCCTTAGCCAGACTACGCATGAGATTACTACAATTGGCTCCTTCAGTCCCAGGGTGGATACCCAGTCTTCACCCCCTGAGCTCACAGATTCTCATCACCAACATTTGCAAACAAGATCTCCGGTGTATGAGTACAGAGAAAAATCTTTGGTGTCGCCCCTTCCAGGTTCCATAGCCCAGCGCCATGGTGACCAAGGATGCTTCCCTTATGGGATGGTGGGCCACTCCCAGGGAAAGTCAGTCCAAGGCACGTGGTCCGATGTAGAGGTCAATTTGCATATTAATGTCCTGGAGTTGAGTGGTGGTATTGGCGTTGCAGGCTTTTCATCCACTCCTTCCATCTGGAATGATTGCTGTCCAGTCAGACAACATGTCCGTGGTCTGGTACATAAACAAGGAGGGGCCAAATTTTACCCCCTCTGTCACGAAGCCATGAGAATCTGGCAGTGGGTGATAGCTTCCACCCGCTTTCTGATTACAACGCATATCCCGGGGAGCTCCAACATGATTATGGACAGGCTGAGCAGATGCATTCTTCATCCTCATGAGTGGTCTCTCAACCAGTGTGTGGAGGCAGAAATTTTCAGCCGTTGGGGCCAGCCATGCTGTGACCTTTTCAACCTCCCCTTCAAACAGAAAATGCAGCAGCTACTTTGCCCTCTTTTCCCCTCTTGGGGAGTCACCGAGAGATGCTTTAATCTATGATTGGTCCACAGGTCTCCTTTATGCTTATCCTCAGATTCCTCTGATTCCCCCTGTTCTAAGGAAAGCTATTAAGTTGAGAAGCAAAGTGATTCTCATTGCCCCGTTCTGGCCTCATCAAGTGTGGTTTCCCTTCCTTCAACCTCCTCTGTTACAACCTCCTTGGATCTTAGACGCTCATAAGGACCTCATATCTCACCCACAAGGGCTGACTCCCCCGAATCTGTCCACTCTCAAGCTGACAGCTTGGTTTCTCCACTTCCATTAGTTGCCAGGCAGGAAACCTTCTCCTCACCCGTCCGTGATATTATCTTGGCCTCTCATAAACCATCCACCAGGAAACTTTACAGAGACAAATGGAAAAGATTCTCTGTTTAGTCACGTAATCAGAAGCTAGACCTGTTCTTAACCCCCGTAGCTGCTATTCTTCATTATCTGGCTGAACTGTTCTACAAGGGGGCCTCAGCTTCCACCATTCGAGTCCATCTAGCAGCTGTTTCCAACTTCCATAACTGGTCTGATGGAGTGTCACTTTTCCTCTAACCTTTGCAAGACTTTCCTCAAGGGTATTTTCCACAGCAGGCCTCCCATCAGACAGCCGATGGAGGCATGGAATCTGTCCTGGGTTCTGCAGTCTCTCTCTGCCACCTTTTGAGCCATTTGCGACATGTGATTTAAAATTCTTGTCATGGAAATCCTTATTTCTGGTGGCTATAACTTCAGGTAGAAGAATTTCTAAATTACAAGCATTATGTATCAAGAGCCCTTATCTGATCTTTCATATGGACAGAGTATCACTTCGTACTAATCCATCCTTTCTCCCCAAAGTGGTTTCTGATTTTTCGATTAACCAGTCCAATGAGCTCCCTGTATTCTTCACAAATTACTCTAACAAGGGAGAATACTCCCTACATTCCTTGGATGTTCATAGACCATTACATTTCTATCTGGACAGAACTAAATCCTTTCGCAAGTCAGCTTTTCATTTCCTTTGCGGGTCCTAGAATGGGAGGCGCAGTATCGAAAGTTACTTTGTCTAAATGGCTCAGGGATTGCATTGCCTTTACAGATTCACTTACATAGGGATTGAAGCCTGGCCAAATCAAAGCTCTCTCAACTAGGGCTATTGCAGCATCTTTTGCCTTCCACTCTATGGCCTCCATGGATGACATTTGTGCAGCTGCCATTTGGGCTATGCCCCACACTTTTACAAGCATTACAAATTGGATCTCCTCTCCAGGGGAAAAGCAGCCTTTGGTTCTGTGGTTCTCAGGAATGTTCTTCCATAATGGCCACCCAGGTTGACTCTGTCCCATCAGTGATGAATAGAAAGATGATTTAACAACTTCAGATAAAGAAGTTGTCTTACCATAACATTCTATCTGAGTTGTTGATAAATCTTCCAGTCATCACACCCTCCTACCGACCGCCTCCTAAGGTTCCTAGCAGATTTTCTGGGTCTTTGTGGTGTATTAGGGTTTCTGCACAGAGATGGCCTTTGGCTTATTCTTCTATATGTTGAATGCAAACTCAATCTGAGGTAACTGAGCAAAGGGCATTGTGGGGGTAGCAGCTTAGCCCGACAGTTTTTGGTGCACACAAGCTTGGTATAAGGCTGACTCGGTTCTGTGGGCTCTGAACCGAACCCATCAGTGATGACTGGAAGATCAACAACTCAGATGGAACGTTATGGTAAGACACAACTTCTTTATTTCATAACATTGAGACCAGAACATCTAAAACCCAGAACATCGAATTTCATAACATAACACTACAAATCACAAGAAAAGAGCACACCCTACACATATAATGACAGCAAACTACCAAATGCACATTTTACTACATTTCTGCAGGGGGGCAAGCCCCCCTGCACCCCCATAAATTAAATTTACCAACTCCAAGATCGCACTACAGTGGGAAAAATTAATTTCCTAACCCCACTGTATCAAGCCCCTCTGCAGAAATATAGTAAAAAGTGTGTTTGGTAGTTTGGTGTCGTTATATGTGGAGGGGATGCTATTTTCATGTGATTTGTAGTGTTAGAGGTTATGAAATTCAATGTTATGACTTTGATGTTTTGAGTTTTAGATGTTCTGGTCTCAAATGTTATGAAATTAGATGCTATGGGTTTTAAATGTTTTGAAGGGGACCCATATATGTATGTATATACGGTTGTCCTTTATAATCTTGAAATACTGAAATCTCAAATTTCAGTATCTCAAAACTATAAAGGCGAATGACTCACAATCCCGAAGCACGAAACACACAATCACGAACATACACCATACACCACACAACACACACACACCATTCTACCCACACCACACAAACTATACAACCCTACACTACAAGTAGGGCGGCAAGCGCCTCTGCACCCCCCCATGTGGGGAGCTGCGTCCCACACCCACACCCCCTGCTACTTATGTATGTGTGTGTGTGTGTGTGTGTGTGTATATATATATATATATATATATATATATATATATATATATATATATATATATATACCAACTCCAAGATCGCACAAACAGAAAAAAAAGACATTCTACAGTCTCACACACACACACACACACACACACACATCACAAATGCACAAACACCAACACATCCAATGCTTATGCTTCCACCTCCCTACCCTAACCCACACATACAACTTACAAAAGCACTCTCACTCACCTTAAATATTGGATACCATCCCAGCCAAAACACTTCACGTAACGTAGTGTAAATGCATAAGTGCGGATTTGAGATGTTCGGATTTGCGCTTATGCACTTTTACTATTTTGATGATTTGAATTTATGGTCTCGTCTTGTGGTACTGAAATTTGAGATTTCAGTATTCAAGATTATATATATATATATATATATATATATATATATATATATATATATATATATATATATATATAAAATACACACATTTATATGTAGTTTTTGTTATCTTTCAGTCCCATGTGTTTGGTCAACAGCTAGAAGTACAGGTGTTTTGGGTCAAATGTTAGGTTTGTTGACTGGATGTTTTATAGTGTGTTTGTTGCCTTGACACAGGTATGTGGGATGTATACCAGGTGTGTGTATGTAGGTTAGAGTAAGATTTAGGCAAGGGGATAATTTGTGTGTGTGCAGTTGTAAGTATTTAGGGTTGAGTTAGGGAATAGTTTTGAGTGTGCACTCATGTGTGGTGAGTGTCTATGATATCCTGTGTATTAGTAGGATAATTGGAAGGGCTTATTTTTTAGTTAAGATGCACGTTAGGGCTAGCATGTATTACATAGGTGGGCGGGTATAAAGCCCTTCCTAAAATACTGAATATGTAGGTATCTTTTTTGACTGAGTAGGTCATTTGCCTCTAAGCTACTTATTTGGAAGATACTGGTCATCTCATCAGTAATCAGGCTAATTGCATAGTTTGTATGTTCATTAGTCAAGCCATTATATGAATAGTGTTGGAGTTTTTCCTTGCTTTGCTCATTACACAAATATTTAATCTAGTTTTAATGAGTAACTTGAGTGGCATGCTCATAATTTCATCTAAGAACTCTTAACTATAACCCCCTGTAATTGTAAAGTTATAACTTGCCTTTGATTTTAGAAACTGTATTTCTGCTAACTGTGTATAGATTAATGTCTATTACAGTAGGACTGGAAATGGGTCCCTGGCTGTATATAAACTGTGTAATCCTGCTTGTACTCTTGACAGCCTGGGTGTACACATTGAGCGTTCAGTTTTACTTGGGTTTGTTAACATTATGCATGTTAATAACCTAGTAAGTTAGGGAAAATAAATACAAACATGAGGGCTAGAAGATCCAAATGGGTGCTCAGTTTGAGTGGCCATCATACTGCCTCCCATTGTGCACAGTTTAGCAGCCATCGTGATTTTTGTTTAGCTAGCATTGAGAGTGAGATGGTTGCTTAGCATCCAAGTTTCTGTATTGGAGAAGGCTGTTTAGGTTTTGTAAGGAGTTTGGTGGGAGAGTTTGCTGTACAGATGACACTGGAATCATCAGCATACTGGATCAGTGTAGCATTATCTATGAATTTGTGGAAGATTTTAATGAAAATATTGAAAAATAAGGGACTGAGAATAAAGCCTTTGGGGATGCCGGAGGGATGGTTGAGAAAGGATGAAGTGGAATTATTCCATTTAACAGCTTGTCTATTGGAGAGAGAGCTTGTAAGCCAGGCTATAGAGGAAGGAGAGAAATTGAGGGAAGAAAGTTGAAATGAGTAGAGGGTGTGTGTCAAAGGCTTTGGAGATATCCAAGTTAAGGGTGAATGCAATACATTATGATGCTATTACTTTAACCACTTTATTTATGTCCTCTTTGTTGTGAAGGTAATTTAGAAAACATACCAGATTGCCGGATTATCCATCCCAAATATGGTCTTTCTGAACCCCTACCTAAACCCTATAATCTAAGCCTTTCCACTGGTTTATTTTCTGAAACCTGGAAAACTGTTATTGTAATGCCATTATATAAGGGGACTGTAGACTTTAGTCTCACTAGCCTCGTATATAAAGCTATGGAGAGCCTTATCTCCGAATTCAATAATCTAGACATTGAAAATTTCTCAAAGCTGGACCCTCATCAGTTTCTTTATCAAAGAAAGATCTTGCCTGTTTAACCTCATTAATTTCTATGAAAAAGTAAATGAAATGGTGGAGAGGTTATGCAGTGCATACAATATATCTAGACTTGATCAAGTCTTTTGACACTTCCTCATGCAAGAGTTACTGCTATTTATAAATCTGAATATAAATCCTTATATTCTGCGATGTATAGCTAATTAGACTGATAAGAGCCCATATTATTAGAGTAGGGCTGACAGAGCCTATGTGATTGTAACAGGTGCCACTTATGAAAGCAACTGTACCACAGGGTTCAGTTTTGGGCCCTGTCCTATTCTGCATATATTTTTTAGGCCGTCAGGTCAGCACTACTGGCTTGTGGTTAATGTAAGTTTATAGATAACTATAAAGTGGGTGTTCAGTCCTCAAATGTCTTTCAATTGCTCCAACATGGCTTAGACCACGTTAAGAGTTGGTGCAAGGGCAATGGTCACAAATTAAATGTAAAAAATATATATATATATTTTGGTAAACAAAACAGTTGGACTTACTGTATAAGGAGATGCAGCCCTGCAATCAAACACTGTTGTAAGGGATCTGGGTACTCTTGGTAATTCCTCAGCATTTGACTGCCTTCACCATAGTTCGGACAGCCTCTTATCTAGCCCATATAATTTCCAAAGGCATCTCCACTAGTTCCAAAGAAATCTTAATTGCCCTTTACTCATTATTGAATATAATGCATCATTTGGCTTGATAGAAGAAATATAAGTGGAGGGGAGTAGCCATCATTAAAAACACCTTTGACCTCATTCTTCATACTTATTCCCACACAATTTGACACAAGTGCTAATGTCACTGAAGCGAGTATAAAATAATATGCATAGTAGCATTTTATATATACCTCCAGGCAACAATATCCAAACATCAAAAGTTTTTCTCTGTTGGACAACTCGCAATATTCCCCCATGAAATCATTATTTTGGATGATCTAAACATTGATTAGTGAGGTAAGACTCTGACTCCCCTTTACTATATTAATCTTTCCAGTTTCACTCAGATAATCGCATCTTATTATTTATTTATTATCAGTTTGATTACCGGGGAAGTCCACTGGGCCAAGAAGTGCCCATTTTCAGTGGAGGCCCGGGGAGAAAAGCTCCATGAACAATTTAATACAATATAGGATACAAAATGAAGAATAAAGGTTGCAAAGTGAAATACCATACAATGTAGGTTTGAAAAATACAAATAAAGGTTACAAAGTGAAAATACAAGAGTTGGATTCATACATTCGAGACATAATATACATTATGAGACAGTTAAACAAATTGAGACAGTTTAACAACTTGACTGCGGAGTTTTTTTTTTTTTTTTTTTGAAACAATCTTTGCATCTCCCACTAAACTCAAAGTAGTATTAGGCATTCATCATTAAACTGGATACTGTCCTCTGTCAAACAATATAAGCACTCTGGTTGCCTCCCTGATATAATTAGTGATCATCTTCCAACTTTAGTTTTACACCATAACAATGTGAACAAAACAATCCTATACAACCAAGTTCCCAATTTTGCTTCATTTAACAAGGGCAGAGTTATTTCCCACCTGTCCAATTTAAATTGGACCAAACTTAAAACCTTACTTCTAGATGAAGCTGTCACTCCATTACAACATTGCTCAACAATCTTGCTCCCATTTTTATAGAAAGAATTAAATAAAATGCTGCACTTTGGTTAACCAAACAACTTGCATCATAAAGAGAAAAGGCCTGGTAAGAATGGTATTGTAGTAATACGCAAACCAGATAAGTTTTTGACAGTTTAGACATTGTGCTAAAAAAATTTAAATCAGACAATCCTATTATGACAGTCTTCAGCATAAATATCAAAACAATCCCAAACTGTTCTGGGCCACAATATCTGTATTCTACCTCTGCCATATCCAATCAGAGCTACTGATTGAATTGATATTCAGTTCAATGATCACTTTATCAAAACAGTGCATATCTTACTCTGATAACTCTGCTACTCCCTGCCCATCTCTAATGAAAGCAATTGTCCTCCATTCAAGTTTGACACTGCCCTAATGGCAAACATTATAACTTATCAAAACCTGGACGTCACCACCTTAGCCATTGATAAAACTACTAGATGAATATATTAGTGATAGCAGATGTCCTTACTTATCCTATTTCCATCCTGATAAATTGGTTGATGACTGAGAATTGTGTTCCTTTACTCTGGAAAAAAATGTTAATCATTCACCTGTACAAAACTACTAACTACCACTAAATTATGCAGCTGTCCTATCTTTTCTACCTAAGGTTATTGAAAAATGTATCCATACTCCGCTTCTGAATTATGTTGGCAACAATAAACCCTTCTCAAACTGAGCATGGTTACCATCCTCACAGTGCAAGCACTACCTTCCTCAGTTTTGCTAACACCATAAGCTTTCACTGGTAACATTGTCTCTCTTTTCTTAGAGCTATCTAAAGCATTCTATACAGTAATTACTAACCAGACTCTCAAGACTTGATCTCTCATTTCTCTTGTGGTTTTAGAGCTCCCCATCAAATAGGCAACAAGCAGTAAAATGGCAAAACTAATAACTTCATTTCTGCCTGTCTCTGTTGATATTCCTAAAGGTTCAGTCCTAGGACCATTACTGTTTAACAGCTTTATAAATGATCACCACATTGGAACTGAGCATACCAGCATAGTGCAATATGTAAATGACTCTACCTGTATCTTCTCAGCTCCTAACAATACTGCACCTTTAGCAGGTCATTTGTCCTCATCTGTTTAGTCATGGTTACACATCTCCAGCCTAACTTTAAATGCAAAAAATATGTTAATGTTCATACTAAATCAGAAAACCGTTTTAAGATTGCATTAAAGACAATACTACAGAAGAAATAGTATCGGACTAAATAGCTGGGTGTGACTGCAGATGAAAACTTAACTTGTGCACCATATTCTTCAAGCCATTAAAAAATGCTCCAAAAAATTGGTGAACTTTATTAAGCTAGCCCATATCTCTCAGAATCTGCTAGAAAACCAATAGCTTCTTCCTATCTTCCCCCATCACTTTCTTATGCAGCTCCCATCCTTACTAACCTGAACTCTACCATTATGAAACTGGATGCATGCTGTAACAAGATAGCTAAATTTGCAACTTAATAGTCATTCAGAATACCTCTGTGTTGTCCATAAACAATTACACTGGATTCAGTTTCCACAATCTCTCATCTACACACAACCTAACCTAATTTATAAACTTGAAAATTGTCCTCCTTTAAACAACATTCTTCAACACAACTCACCTACAAGGGAACTGTGCTTAGGAAATGTCTCCTAATTTCTAGTAAATCTAAAACCATGGCTGGTGGCTCACTTTACTCAAGTTATGTCATAAACTGTGGAAGAACATACTGATTGAAGTGCTACAACTAGAATAAATTAAATCCTTTAAAGCCAAACTCAAGCAATACATGTTCAACTCTTGGTTATGCTCCGGGTTTGTACCTGGATAATCATAGCACCTCATCACTATAACTGCTTATAACCATTCTCTTTTCTACTTGTATATAGCCAACATGAATTTATGCCCCTGAATATATCCTACATAGGACATTTGTTTCTTTTCTTTTGTTCATGTCTATGTTTTTGGAAACTTTTTTTTTTTTTTTTCAAACTCTCTCTGGGTAGTGTAATCACATGCTGTGTTCCTAATATTTTAATCTCATGATGTTAATCTTCATTCATTCATGAATGATGGGTATTGGTTCCGTCCTCTGAACCAAGTCAGCCATTATATAACAATCCTTGCGCCAGCCAAAAAACTCTTGAGCTAAGCTTACCCATAGTGCGCCTATCACCTCAGATCTCGTTTACCATGTAGAGAGTATTAAGAAGCATCAGGCCAGGGCTCAAGCTAAGTGGTTTAGATTTTATATTTCAACTTTAATAATCTTTCTCAACCTTTGATAGTAGTCGTTCATAGTTTGCTTACCATTTCTATCTGTTTGAGTGATTCTTTCCTGCTTCCTAACCAGATGTTTGGTATTTCTTCATACCATTGGTGGTACAGGCCTCCTTTACCTCTGTGGACATCCCTAATACCATTGTTGGTACCCCCCCTCCTTTCCTTCACCCATTGGGTATTTATTACAATTGTTGGTAACCAAAAAAGAAATCGATCTTTCCTTTTCTTGACTGTGTGGGTGTACCTCTTTGTCATCTACTGTTTGTTGTAACAGGCCCTTTCCCTCATTACTGTTGTGATTTGCTACTTGAATTATTGATTGTTGTGATAATGGCTGATAGGAAGGGGACAATAGGCTTTAAACAATGCCAGGTATTGGAGCCCTCGACACCTATCCCGATTCCAGCTTCAGTTCCATTGGTAGATCTTACCATTCCTCTGGAGCCTACCCTATGGTCCTCGACTCATCTCAGTCGGAGCCTAACCCATCCTCAGGATCGTGACTGGTCTGTCAGCACCGTGACCCCTAGTACGTCACTTATTTTTTCTATGGCACAGTCTTCTATGGTTCAGGTTGTTTTGACAACAGAGTCATCTCTTGGCTCCTTTCCTAGGGCTGGGCTCAGAGCAGGGTGTGACCCTGGTCCCGAGGTTGTCTTTCTTGGTTCTGGGCTCCCATCCCTCTTTGAGCGGGTCTGCATTCCGGATGGAGAGGGCACTTGCCTCAGCAGGCTTGCTGATGGTTCCTTCGGCACCAGAATGCTATGTATCCTTTCCTAGGGCTGGGCTCAGAGCAGGGTGTGACCCTGGTCCCAAGGTTGTCTTTCTTGGTTCCAGATGGAGAGGGCACTTGCCTCAGCAGGCTCGGCCCGTAAGAGATTGTGCAAAAGGAAGCACATGGATTCCTCTGAAGAATCCCTTACTGAAGATACAGACTGAGGGGGAAGGATCCCCATAGTCACCCCCTGAGGATGTCTCCTTTGGGGACATAAAAATCTTAAAGCAGCGGGGAGACTGGAAGCCCTCCAACCCTTCCTTTGAAGAGTCAGCATTCTTGCAGGGTTTTCGTGCTCAATCCTGTACTTCCTGGGTGACCCCACCTGCAGATCTAGTTCAGATCATCCTGCAGCATGCCTGGAATAATCCTGACACTGTTAAGCCCATCTCCCAGAGACCAGACAAAATTCTCTCCCTTCCAGAAGATCACCCCCATTGGTCCAAAGGCTTAGCAATAGACGTTATGGTGGTGGTGGTGGACACTACGAAAGAACTCGCCAAGGAGAGTCCTACTGTCCATCCTCCAAACAGGAAGTCTCAGATGATGGGCAGATTAGGGAAGTGGGTGTGTGCTTCATCAACCTTTGCCATTTGGTACTTGAATTACTTGGCACATTTTACCTGTCTCCAGAGAGACTTGATCATGGAACTCTTGGGAACCTTAGGAGCAGTATCTGATGAGGTATGCAACAATGTTGTCTCGCAGCTTGCCATCCTGGAATCCATATCTAATTCATCCATGTGGTTGATTTCTCATACTACCGAAGGGGCGGCTAGAGCAGCGGGTGCAGATGTCATGCCTGGATGCACCTATGTGATTTTGAGGACCCTTTTAAGCTTTCCTTTGTCCATTGCTCCCATTTATGCTTGCTCTCTTTTTGGCCCAAAGGTGTAAAAGACACAGCCAGGTGTGAAAAGAATGGTAATACCCTGTTTGCCATGGGTGTGTGTTTTTCCACTCCCCAAATCCTACTCTGGGAATCAGAGGGAGTGGAAAGATGTGATAATGGAAAACCCAGGGTCCTTTCCTGGACACACATGGTGAGTTTCCCCCTAGGGCAGAGAGGGGAACTCAGGAAGATGCCTCTCCAGAGGCAGAGGGGGTTCACGTAAGGGATTTAGAGACTCTCTCTGGACAGCCCTATCAGCACTCCTAAAGAGCGGCCTAATTGCTTTACCTCTGGAAGCAGTCTGGGGATGTTTTTCTTTTCACCACCTTGCCTGGCAGTCCATAATGACAGATTCTTGGGTGCAGACGATAATTACCAGAGGTTATCACATTCCTTTTGATTCTTTCCCGAAGCTGCAAAGGCAAATTCCCCATGTCCCACCCAGTCAATGGGATGCAGCAGCTTGGGAAATAGAAAAGCTGCTTCTAAAAAGTCATCCAAACTGTCGCACCAGATAGAATCCAGATTTTACTCTAGGTCCTTTAGTGCCAAAAGGACAGGGGACTGGAGGCCAATTTTGGACCTCAACGTCCTAAACAAGTTGTCAGACAGACAAGATTCCGGATGGTCAAGGTTCAGTTTATCCTTCTGTATCTGGAGAAAGACAATTGGATGTGCTCGATAGAGCTCCAAGATGTCTATTATCACATAAAAATGGACATCTCCTCCAGGAGATTCCTCTGCTTCTGGCTGGGACCCAGTCTCTACCAATTCCACGCGCTGCCCTTTGGTCTCTCTACAGCCCTCAGCATGTTCACCAAATGCATGGCAGTGGTAACAGCTCACTTAAGACTGCAAAGATTCTGGCTCCTACTCAAACTTTTGAATTCATGGGAGCAACTTTTAGATACTCAGTCTTGCCTAGTCACCCTTCCGCTTCACAGGTTACAAAGACTAAGGTCTCAACTCTGGATAATACTCTCTCAGGACAAGGTTTCAGCTTGTGCAATCCTTCCGCTACAAGGATCAATGGCAGCATCGATTTACTATAGTTCACTTAGCAAGACTACACACGGCAATCCTTCCGCTACAAGGATCAATGGCAGCATCGATTTACTAAAGTTCACTTAGCAAGACTACACACGCGACTCCTGCAATGGTTCCTAGTATCACAGTGGTCTCCTCTAACTCATCGTATGTCCTTTCCGATCAGCATAATAAATTAATGCAAACAAGACTTAATTTAGTGGATGAAGCCAGAAAAAGACCTATGAAGTCATCCATTCTCACCCTCACAGCCCTTAGCCATAAGGACAACAAACGCTTCCCTGATGGGGTGGGGGCATTTTCAGGGAAAGGCAGTCCAAGGCACTTAGTCCCCGGTGAAGGCCAACCTGGATATCAGTGTTCTAGAACTGAGGGCAGTGTTTCTAGTGTTGCAAGCATTCCAGTTTGTCCTGTCAGGGACAGTTGCTATCCAGTTGGACAAACATGTCCATAGTCTGGTATATCATCAAATAAGGGGGAACCAAATTCTACCCGTTGTGTTGAGAAGCTAAGAGTTTGGCAATGGGTGATATCTTCCAACCACTTTCTGATAGCAGTGCACATTCCTGGGGATTCCAACGTCATTGCAGACAAGCTGAGCAGATGCATTCTCCTGCCTCATGAGTGATCCTTTAACCATGCCATAGCGGCGAAGATGTTCAGTCACTGGGGCCAGCCTTTCTGCGATCTGTTTGCATCCCCTGCAAACCACAAATGCAGCAGCTTCTTTATCCTAATCTCCCCTCGGAGGGGAGTCCCCAAGGGATGCTGTAATACACGATTGGCTCGCAGGACTTCTTTATGCTTTTCCTTCTCTGTCTCTTATCCCACAATTCGTAAATAAAGCTCATTAGTTGAGAAGCAGAGTAATCCTCATTGCACCCTCTTCGCCCCGACAAGTTTGGTTCCCCTTCCTTTGGGCCTCATCTAGTCCATCAACCGTGGATTCTGGATCCAACTCCAGAATTGCACTCGCAAGGGTTGATCCATCCAAACATATCATGTCTCAAGCTGACCGCTTGGTTCCTCCACTTCCAGTAATTGCCAGGCAGAATAATCTCTCCTCCCCCTGTATGAAACATTCTTCTGGCTTCCCATAAACACCCACCAGGAAACTTTATCTCAGCAAATGGAAAAGATTCATAATTTGGTCTCAAAGACTAGACCCCTTCTCGACTTTGATGAATTCTGTACTGGGCTATTTATCAAATCTCCTCGATTTGGGAATGGCAGCTTCCACTAGTAGAGTACACCTGGTGGCTATCTCAAATTTTCACAATGGCTTTCCAGGACTCATCTTTGATATCTCACCATCTCTGTAAGAACTTTATGAAAGGTGTCTCGTACATTAGACCACCCTTCAAAGAATCAATCGAACCTTGGAATTTGACACCAGTTCTACAATCCTTGGCTTGTCCTCCCTTTGAGCCTGCTGCCACTTGCCCCTTATCCTGGAAAGATCTATTCTTGGTAGCAATTACCTCAGCAAGGCGAATATCTAAACTACAAGCTTTGTGCATAAAATGTCCTTACATGGTTTTCCATAAAGACAGGGCATCACTCCAGATTAATCCCTCTTCCTTACTCAGAGAGTTATTTCGGATTTGACTATTAATCAAACAATTGACCTGCCAGTTTTCTTCCCCAGCTTTTCTAATAAAGGAGAATATTGTCTGCGCTTGCTGGAAGTGCATAGACCATTACGTTTCTACTTGTTGAGGACTAAATCACTATAAAAATCTGACCAATTATTTGTGTCCTTCTCAGGACCAAAGTTGGGAAAACTTGTTTCTAAAGTAACTTTAGCTAAATGGCTGAGAGATTGTATTTCCTTAGCCTACCAACACAACAAAGTCCTTCTACCAACTAAGGCCAAAGCGCATGCAACCAGATCAGTTGTGACGTGTTGCCTTCCATTCAAGAGAGTCCATGGATGACATTTGTGCAGCAGCAACAACATGGGCTACTCCTCATACCTTTATCACTCATTGCAAATTGGACTTGGTCTCCAGGGGGAGAGCATCCTTTGGCTCAGTGGTGCTCAAGAATATCCTTCCATAGGGCCTCACAGGACATAAAGTAGCTAGGGACTCTGTCCCATCAGTCATGAATGAATGAAGATTAACAACATCAGATAAAGAAGTTATGTTCTTACCATAACGTTCCATCTGTGGTGTTCTTCATTCATGACATCTCACCCTCCTACCCCCTCAGACTCCTGGAGGTTCGGATTTGGTTCTAACTTCATGATAGGGAATTTGCTCAGAAAAAAACTCCGCTTTATTTCTTATGGGCAAACTCGATCTGAGGTGATAGAGGGGCACTATTAGCTTGAGTATTTTTTGACTGGCACGAGATTGTTATAACGGCTGACTGTGTTCCGAGGATGGAACCAATACCCATCAGTCATGAATGAATGAAGATCAACAACACAGATGGAACGTTATGGTAAGAAAACTTTTTTTTTTAAATATGTAAGCTTGGAGTTTTTCTCCATGGGCCTCTGCTGAAAAGGGGTTTCCCCAGTTGGACAATCCCGGTCAACAAATGGCAATAAATAAATTAATGTGGGTGAAAGAATAGGATATCACACGTTAAGTACTTTCCATCTGCATGGAAGGGGTAAGGGTCGTGATTTAAAAAAATGCCTTCATTGCTAGGATACTGCCAAGTATTTATACATATCTTTTTTTAGGGTGCCTGAATGGATGCCCCTTTCCTCAGTGCTCACCTGGACGCTAAGGTCTCACCAGTATCAAGGTAATAAATTATTTCAAGGCCAGTAGAGAGTCTTGATGGTATGCAGTTCTGTAGGAGAGTAAAAGTACTAAATGAAGAAGCATTAATGCATTTCTTGATTTATTTCCAGACTGCAGGTAGCTGAAATGTTTGCTTATTCCTGTTTTCCTAAATAAACCTCTGTTGGCTAGACACTAGTAATCAGATTTGCTGTAGAATGAAAATACAGATATTGGATTAACCTTTCCAATGAATAATGGCCTTTATTTTAGACTTGCACTTTCTACATTATTGATCTACAAATAAAATTGGATTACATTTTTTACAGCCTTGAAATAAACTTCATATAGGTGTACCCCTGTTCATGTATCCCTTTAGAGGAAAATGAAAACAAATATGACATGCTGGTGTCGCTTTCTGAGGTGGATTAACTTGATATCTTTCATATTTTATAAATCTGGGTAGTCAGATGACAAGGGTGGGCGAACGTAATCCACAAGCAATCATCCACAGAAGTAGTCGGACTGCTTCTAGCTATTTTGTGGAATAGCTAGCAACTTTCCATGGGCCCTTCCAGGCAAGCTATTTAAGGCAATTGACAAAAGCTATTGCCTGTTCTTGCATCACTCTGTCACTCCACTTTTGTCCTCCATTTCTTTTGTGATACTTTGGTTTATTTGGTTACCAATTGCAACCTTCTGTCAACTGCTTGTGTGCTTCATATGTAGGGCACCACTTGCATTCAATCATAAAAAACATGTTTTCTCAACTTTTGTTATGAATGCAGGTAAACAGAGAAATTGGTGTAAATATTTCATTTTTCATTTCAGGTAAAATGTGTGGTACTACCTTACCATCTGCACTGCTGGTGAAATCAAGTCAGGCAAGTGTGAAATTTGTGTCCGACAGTAGTGAGAGTGGATTGGGATTTTACCTGAACTTCACTGCTGTTACTTCTGTTGCAGGTAATTTTCAGAGACTATCTAAATCCTTAAATGCCTGCAATGTTAGTTTGTTTGAGAATTCATGCATACAGTTTGTCCAGATTTCCCTATCAGTTGATCGAGTTTTCAAAAGCTCGAAATTCATATCAGCGAGAAGATATGAATAAATTTCTGAAAACTCAAAGCTTTTGAGCTCATGGTACAGTGAGGATTGGGAAATTTATTGTTTTCTTCAATGTAGTGCATCTCGGACTTGGTATATATAATTTACAGGGGGGTGTGGGAGGTGCAGGGGGGTTGCCCCCTTGCAAAAACGTAAAATTAAAATAAAAAAAAAAAGATTTGGTTTTAATGTTTGAGTTTTCGGAAATTTGATATCATCTCACAGATATGAATTTAGAGTTTCTGGAAACTCTTATTAACTGACATAGATCCAGTTGCTGAAATTTTTTGGTCTCTGTTACTAAGTTTATCTGTAGTATGTACATTTTCTTTTTACACTTGTTTTCTCATACTTTATAGAAAAGAGAGTGGTTAACGTTTCTTTAAGTTTATTAGATTTCATACTATAAAACGGTGTTTATTTGGTAGAGGAGCTCTCTAAGGGCAAAAGACTGGCAGATCATTAAATGTATCTGGTAAAAGGTGCCTGAAGATGAAATTTTCAGGTTTGTTTATTAAATAGTATATCTTTCTCTTGATGATTTTGCTAATTGACTGCAATCTGTCCTTTTATGATAAATGTGCAGAGTCTGTAGTCTTGCACTGAATAAGACAGAATAGGCATATATGAATAAATTTAGGCAGTGGGCATCTCGACTCCTTTCCAAATAAGGATTGAGGAAATGGCTGTAGCAGTTACTGATGCACAAAAATGAAATCAGAAATAAGCGGGTACCTAAATTTAAGAAGTTAAATAAATTGCCATCTCTAAGAAAGCTAGGGCTTTGATTAAAAAAAAAAGTGTAGAAGTATACAAAGGATAATGATAAAAAGGCATATGCTCAACAGTATAAAGGCAAGGAAATACATGACTCTCAAATGATGAAAGCCTATTGGTATTGACTGCACAATGGGGAAAAGAACTAAAGTAATTAAAAACAGCATACCAGGTGATCTTTTATACATTGCACTTTTGGAAAGAAATTCCAAACTTCTCAAAACCCTTTGAAAATATGTTACAGCTTATAACTAAATTACTGGTATAAATCTTTTTACTCATTAAATGGATTAAGAGTAACAGATGTGATAGAATTGTGACAGTTATGTTATGGTAAAAGGGGATATGATTTAAAATGAAAAGATGGAAGTACATTAGGGTTTTTTTAAGGTCAGAGTAATTTCTGTGATCTGGAAATTCCAAAGCAGTTCTGATGCAGATATACAGATGACAAAATGTTCTGAGTTCCAGTAAAGGAAGAGCCCAAGTCATTTCAAGAGTATTTAAGGCATTACTCATCGTAGGTCACTTTCAGTGAACCGGTGGAAAGTTTAAACATTTGTGCAGCTTGAAGAATAAGGATCAGTAATGCTGTGTTATTGGTGTGGAAGGTCTTACTGAATGCACTGAATTATGAATAATGGTTGACACCAGCTTGACATTTGATGACCATACAAGTAAAGTCATCCTGAAGGCTGTAATAGTGTTGCTGTATCTAGGTAGGTCTTAAGTAGATGGCCACTCCCAGCCATGGTACCATTGTTTACATCGCTCATTAGGCCATTACCCGAGTATGGCGATCAAGTTTGGAACATGACAACTACAGAAGCTAGAGTCACTAGAAAATTTGAACAAATGTTCACTTGTAGAATTGTGGTAATGAATGGGTACCACACGGGGGAAAAATATGAAATCAAGATTTATTTTGTGGTACTTCTGTTCCTGTGTGCCTGCCAACCGTCAAGCCACAGTGACTACTGTCCCTCCATGGGACAAGCATGTGGCAGTGGCATGATGGTTATCCAGGCAGCCATCAGAAGGTTTTACCACTTAAGCCCTATTCATCTGTGGGTTCCTGCAGATTGAGTGGGCATGCAGTGCAGTGGTGCAAGGGCTTCTCATCCATGCCATTGAGTGGCACAGTCCCCACAGCTCTACTCCTCCCCTATAAGGCAGATGAGTGCAGGCATGCATCTTCAGTGTCCACAAGGAATTGTAGATGGAATACACATCCTGGGACATGTTTCCAATGCTTCCAACTTGCAGAGTGAGCAGGTTCTGTCTTCATTCTATGGTGCTAATAGAACCTGGACTGTCTGGGTCAGTTAGAGTTTTATTCCTGTTTTCCATAGAGCAGAGCAACTAAAGATTAAGACATTTAGGAAATGTAATTATGTTGTGCATGCCTGAGGCCATCTTATTCTAGTTTATAGAGCATTTGTGAATTAATTCATTTGAAAATGTGCAGGTTAGAAGATGCATAGGTTCATAGGAGGTTGCTAGGCTAATAGCCATAGGGCCCTTACAAGCCTAGCCAAGTTCTACCCTTATTTCCACAATCAGCACCTAGTGTCCTGTCCAAGAGAGACATAGGTGGAACCCCCGGGATGAATTTACGATTACCCATCCAATCATCCAGACTGCATTTGAAGAGGGCCAGTGAGGTGCTCTATTTGACATGAAGTGGAAGTCTGTTCCCAAGGTGTGGTAACCTCTAGGAGACAAATCTGTCCCTCCAGCAGGTTCTATTAATGTCACAGGTCTTTACGGGGAGTAACCCATGCACCATTTGACTTGTATATATGCAGTATTCCCAATAAAGCAGGGTCAGAGATTGCCACTGAGTAGTCTGTATGAAACAGAATAAAGCAACAGTGATTTCAGATGATCCACATAGGACAGATGCTGAAGACCTTGAATTTTCCTTGGGAGGAACTTCTATGGTCTCTCCAGTTGCTGCAGGTGCTTGGAAAGGTGCATACCAAAAGAAGTGTTGTACACAATTATTCGCCTGATGAGGGAAGAGTACATCGCGGTTTTAACTTTTTTACTGGAGGCATTGCCCTTATTGATGAGCAATATAGAATGCATTTCTTACTACTGTGGAAACCATGATAAAAGGTAAGGTTGCTGTCAACCTATGTACCTAGGTCTCTCACCACTGAGTTTGTACTTAGGGTGTTGCTATTGATGTGGTAGTTAGCAGGAACATCGCACCAGTCATTTTTGTGCAAGACCCTCTTATAGGATGTTGACATCATTTAAGGTTCTGTGACTGCTCTGTTTGTAGTCATCAGCAAACTTTGCCAGCCACAGACCTTTAGTTTGTCTTGTACTTCGGAGAAGTAGATTCTAACCAGTAGAGGTCCCAGGACTGATTCCTGTGGAGCACCACTGGTTGCAGGTCTGCTGTTGGAGGTGGATTTCCCGATCAGTGAGCCAGTTGGTGACCCTTCTGATGATACAAGAGTTGATACCTAGCTGGGTGAGTTTGTCAGTGATGCTTGAGAGGGTGATATGGTCAAAAGCCATGGTTAAGTCTCTTGGTAGGCTTTATGTACAGATTTCCCTTGTCCAGGGCCTTGGTGACTCTATCTCAAGTCCACCAGGTTTAACAAGCATGATCTCCCTTTGACAAATCCAAACTGAGTAAGGTCAAGTGTTTGGAGATTTGCCTATATCTTTGTTGATAAGGTCCATGATGATTCGCTCCATTGCCTTACAGGTAAGGTTAATCAGGCCAATAGGTCTGTAGTTCCCAGGGTCAGTAGAAGCACCACCAATGGTGGACATTTTCCATTCAGCTGGGATGAAGCTGGTGTCTAGAATATGATTGAAAAGAGTACCCAGTGATGTGCAGCTTTTGGAGTGAGGGTAATAAAGCAAGCTAACCTTTACATCTTTATAAGGGAATTGGATCTTTAGATGGCGTGTACATTATACCAAGTGTTGTAGTCATCTTCTAATGACTTAAAAGTGCAAACTAGTTTCATCCAGCAAGTATTGAATTTGTGAATTTTTATTTAATAAAGTTGGCCCCGTGCATAGTGGAGAAGGGGGGGTGGTTATCTCCCAAGTTATATAAAAATACTGTAGATCATGCAGCTTGGAGGAAATGGAAGAAACTCTAAACATCACTGTTAAAACTGCTACTGGGTCGGCTATAACTCATTACATTCCATTTTAGGCAGGAGACATGATATCTTTTAGCAAACATTATCGTGTCACATGTGTTATTCTTTATTGTTCAACATACTGACTTCTGATGCTTTTACCTCTCAACCATACCAAACTCCTAATGGGGTGCCATGAATTCTTGAGTGGCTCTCTTCAATCCTGAATTTCCTGTTTTTTTTTTTAATTTTTTTTCCTCAGTTTTCTACTGATGTCATCACACACAGAGGCATGTGCAGTGACGTCAGCTTCCTGAGCAGCCTGCCAGAATTGGCTGAGGGCTCAAGGGGTGGTGTGACTGACTTTTTATTGTACGTTGCATGGGCAGCAGCAGTGAAAAAGTATAGTGTGTGTTTCTTCAGCTCCTCCAGGTAAGGAAAACAAGTAAAAAAAAACTCTGCACTTTTAGCTGTTAGGACCATTCCATTCATTATTCGTATGTGCTGCAGCATACATTGATGTATACAACGAGACCGTTCCATTCTTTCTGGTCATGTGTGCAAGCATTTGAATTATTGTGGTGATCCGTTCCTTTCTGATTGCACTAGTTGAATTATTCCTGCATATAGTTGAATTATCGAATGCTGAATTACATTACTGTTCTGGTCACACACTATCTGAATTACATTACTGTAATCCGTTCTGGTCGCACTATAGTTGAATTTTAGAATGCTGTGTTCTGGTCATACTAGTTGAATTACTGTTGCATATAGTTGAACTTTATGCTATGTTCTGGTCACACTAGCTGAATTACATTACTGTGATCTGTTCACACTGGTGTGTGTGTGTGTGTGTGTGTGTGTGTGTGTGTGTGTGTGTGTGTGTGTGTGTGTACTAGCTGAATTACATTACTGTGATGTTCTGTTCATACTGGGGAGGGGGGTCTGTCTGTGTGTAATACCCCAGTTAGGTATAACTGGTGGTTAGGGTTACTCAGGCTCAAACCTTGTACCTTTGGTACAAAAAGCATGAGCCTGAGTTCTCTACTTATACCACCACTTCTGATTGAAATAGTTATAGCTCTTAACTGTGCAAATTTTCACAGAATGTCTGGATTATTTGGCTCATACTTTTGGTCTGTTCCTCTTAAAAATTGGACAGTGCAGTGGTAGTGTTGTCTCCTCACAGCAAGAGGTTCTCTGGTTCGATTCTCTGCTGATGTGCCTTCTGTGCAGAGTCTGCATGTCCTCCCTGCATTTGTGTGGGTTTCCTCTGGGTGCTCTGGTTTCCTTCCCCGATACAAAGACATGTGTCTGGAGTGTTTTTCCCTGGGTCCCCACTGAAAATTAGCTTCATTCCAAGTCTGACTTTCCTGGTAAAAAAAGTTTAATTAAAATTCGTGGTTTTCTGGCAAATCCTGTGAACTGAATTCTCTAAATACACATGGTAATGCAACATTTTATTCTAGCAACTTTCTGAGATTATACAAGCAATGTTTAAAATGTGTCCCAGGTTATGGCCCTTTTTGTCATCCCCCCAGTAAATTTTGGCTTTTTCCTGATTTTTTTTTGTGCTGCACAAGTTCTTCAGGGAAAGAGATGTTTAGTGGTGATTATACATAGTCTACTTGCATTGTTAGTAGCACAACAGGGTTGTATACTTGCTTTTGCTGCAGAAAGTTGTGGGTTCTACTTCCACAGTATGTAGATGGATTGCCGATACTGTACTGTGTTGTACTTTTAAGGGCGTGGATGCTGCAGTCCCGAGAATGTCCTCCTTGGTGGAGATACCTAGTAACTATGAGCCTGTTATCAGTTTGCCATCCATTCCCTATTGAAATATTACTAGCTTATTTTTTATTGTAACTTGGGCAATTTATTTTTCAGGGCAACAGGAAATTTACTTGTAGATGAAACAAAATATAAAGTTGTTTGCTAGCAGCAACCTATTCATTAGTTACAGATCACTTTAATGTGGAATTATTTTAGATGACTTTTACTTCTGCAGAGATTGTGCATATTTACCGATACCGGTGGATGGTAGAAGTTTGAGTAGACTTTTATGATGCAAATGTGTTCTGACTTGGTTTGTGCATTTTGTTGCATTGTTTTCTGGAAAAATGTTCAAAACAATAAATTTAAAACTCGCTCTAACAAGTGTGATGTATTATACAAGGAATATAATTGAATACAGCCAAGAAGGGGTATCAAAGAACACATGCATTTTTCGTGTGCAAGGGGTCTGTGATTTGAAAACAGCCCAAAGTTAATATTTATCTGCATTTTCTTTGAATGTGGGTTTCAGTGTTTCAATAAATGCACGTTTCAAGGGCAAAATAAGTTTTAATGCTAAGTCTATTTTCATTGTGAGACTGTACTGCTTTGTTTAGCAGATGTCTATTAATGTTTGTGCTGTAAAATAAATTTTAAATGAAGTCCAAATGATCATTGTAGAAGTAAAGCAGTATGCACATTACAGGGTTTATGGTAAATGGGGTGAAATAGCCAAGTAATGGGCATGAATGGCTGCAGGGGAACTCTGGGACCATATTTTGGTTGTCTGTTCTTCAGTTTGCATTTGAAGGTTGGTATCCCACAATTCCATTGGAGTGGGCAGGTCTATATAATAATGTATGCAAATTTTGTTAATCAGTGTACAGATGTGTGCCTATTTTTCATGTGCCTTTGTCCATATTTTTGATGTTTCCAGGTTGAGAGGTGTAATGCTTTACCATGTAAAAATTACTCTGTTATAAAACTTCCTTGATGGCATTACATTTGCTTCACGGTCATTGATGACAACTGAACGTAGTTCTATACTAATCTTAAGATTTCCTTGCTAGGTGGTGGAGGTGGGGTTTACCATAATCAGATTTGCTGTGCTGCTGGGTTGCTTGATTACTTTATGGAAGCAAGGGAGAGGAAGAGCACAAGTCTGAAGTGCTGTATCTCTAGAACAGCAGCAGTCTGAAAAGAGTGTTGCATCTCTGGAACAGCAGCAGTCTGAAGAGAGTGTTGCATCTCTGGATCAGCAGCAGTCTGAGAAGAGTGTTGTATCTCTGAGAAAAGAACACTTGTCTTCATGTCAAGGAGCCTTTTTTGAACTCCAGATTGGTCATTGCAAGTCGTGCACCAGAGAGTTTGGCACTCTTTGAAAGTGAAAATGGAGTCCATTGCTCATAATTCCATATTGTGGTCGGAAGCTAACCAGCTGGAAACTAAAGCTGTACAGGATGCTAGGTGGTCCACAGTGGGGATACCTCTGAGCATGGCACTTGGGAAGCATAGCACCGCAATTTAGAGACCTGTTAGGATTATGTTCAAAGCCATTTGTGAACTATGATTACCCTGGGCACTCCAAGTGAAAAGATGTTTTATATAGGATTCCCCTGTTTAGAGTTTAATGGCAGCTTTACACTGTTTGCAAGGCATGGCCTGCTAGACCTGGTTGGTTATATGGACAACAATTTGTATTCATATGGTTCAAAACTTTCAAGAAGCTCAGTTGTATCTAACATTTTCATATCTGTTCCTTATCATGCAACCTCAAAAGAGCTAGCTAAAAAGGTTTAAGAATGCCGAAGTTCTAAGCCTTAGTGAGATAACACTGCAGCCAACTTTCGCATAGAAAAACATGATTCAAGCAGCCATTACTTCAGTCCTAAGTGTATTCCTAAATAGCAAATTATGCTGCTGTTTGTATGTGATGAATCCTGATTTTGAAAGATAAGGGTAGGATATTTAGTTCCAGCATAAGAATGATGAACAATGGGGTTCGTGATGAGACGTACGACAGCCAGACCAACTTTCATAGGATAAGGACCTTTGATGTGCTTAGTTATGAGTGACTACATGCAGGCTATTTGAAGCATCCACTTAGTGGACAGCTTGCTGCTCACTATATTGAGATTTGATGGGGGTTTAAGATGATCCATATAAACCAGGGAGTGCAGGTGACTGTTATAGCCCTCCCTAGAAGAATAGATGCCCAGAGTTGCATTTTGACAGATGGCTGACCAGTGCCATAATGAAAGGATGACTGAACTGTACTTATCAAGAACAGATTTCATGACTGATACAGTGCCCCAGGTAGGACTCTAATATATTGGAGGGAAATTCACTAGATTTACCTATGCAGATCACTGTAGCAGCACACTGGGAGCCTCAGCGATGCTGCTCAGACTGCTTGAGGAGGACCGCCTCAGAAACTAAACTTGAAGGGGGATGTGCTTGTGGGTATTAAACTTTTGAAATGCATTAATAAAGTAGTAGTCATTCAGGTTTAGATATTTAACTTCAAACTGTAAACAATTTGTCTCATCACCTCTACATCTAAAGTAGATAATAAATTGTATGTAATTGTGTGTTCTCTGGGAAATACGCCTATGTAATATTTTTATTTAACATTTGTTTACCGGGAAAGTCCGACTTGGAACAAGACAATTTTTAGTGGAGGCTCGAGAAGAAAGGCTCCAGATGCATGTCTTTGTAATGTGTGAGGAAACCGGAGTACCTGGAGGGAAACCCACATAAATGCAGGGGGGACATGCAGAAGTCTGCACAGAAGACACGCCAGCCAAGAAACCGGAAAACCTCTTGCTGTGAGGCAACAACGCAAACCGCTGCACCACTGAAAAAGTACTGTAAATGTAATTTTCCTTTCTAGTTCCACGTATTATTTGTGGTACAGCTGTAATCATCTGTTAAAACATAACCATTCTCAAAACAGGAAATGCAGCCTTTCTGAAAAGAGGAACACTACTGTAAAAGTGATTCCATTGAAAGTTAAGTGTACATCCTTTTTCTAAATGTGACCTAGTGATTTCTTAACTTCCACCCTCTCACCATGGGCATAAGCATGAATTTCTAGCCATAAAGCTACACCCCACCTACAAAAACTGTCCATAGCCCAAAACAATGGAGTATTTTCCCTGCATATATAAGGATTTTATTTTTTGCATCACTGAAGGGAATTTCTCTCTTCTGACAGCATTTCTCAGCCCCCCACAAACCTTGATTAGGGACACTACAGCTACTGTAGCTGCAGTCTACCACTAAACATGCTTTAGTATTTTCTCTGTCTAACCACCTGCAAATAATGTCCTTGGTCAATCACTGTTACTCTTTTCATCAGCCTTATATGAAATGGCTTATTCTGTCATTTCCCAGGTAAACATTTTAAGCAGCTTATCAAAAAAGCCTTATACTGCTCAGCCTCGCAGCATAAGAATCATAGAAAAAGTAAAACGAAGTTGTGGCCCAAAATTAAGGACAGATTTTAAGTATTGGTCTTGTATAATTAGTTGATAGGATAGCAGGTTTTATATTAGAATGCATATTCTGAAGGATATGAATCTGGAACTAAAATATTTACTATTTAGTGACTCATCTGCCTGAAAAAGTTTTATGAACAGACCAGCAAAGAGGAAAAACTGGGGACAGCTGAACTAATATGGACTATATAGCTCTCAAACCTGCACTGATTTTAATATGTCCTGCGATTCTTGCAAGGAGAAAATTATCATCAAAACTTTTTTCTTAACTTATTTAAAAATTGACAAGGTCTTATTCAAATGAAGAAATGTTTGTTTCATGTGTTTTTTGGATTTCTGCTTGATCTGTGACAGACTGTCTCTTGCTTGAGTTGGTGGTAGCTCAGGTGGATATAAAAGATCCCATGGCACCTGTTAAAAAGAGTAAGGGAAATTCCCAATGCCCTGGCAAAATGTCCCCTAGTAGAAGGTCTCCCCTGAAAAGAGGCCATTTGATGGTGGGACTAACCTGGTCAGCAAAGGGTGGAAGGATTGAAATAGACAAGATATTTCTAGTTTCCTTGAAATCTTAAGTGTTTAAGGTGATTACAGAATTAACTTCTCTCCACAGTGGCTGTAGAACGTTTCATGCTGCATATCTTCAGATCTTGAGCCTTTTCTAAAAAACCTAATTATAAAACATACAGCAGAGAACATGTCTAGTGAGCACTAAATGTTTATAGAAGAATTGGTGTTCAGCATAATGTCCCTTTTACACTGATGTGTAAATCGAAATATCTGGAAGCTGTTTCTTATGAACTGATGTGATAGTCTGCCCCGTGTCCAATGTTGGCACTTTTTTTTCCTGTTCGCTCCCAGCAGCATGACATTTTTACTTTTTATATTGTTTGCTTTGTGCGACACCTTATGCATTTAGAAAGCAATACAAGAAAAGTTTTAAGAATAATGTATTATAACACACTAATGTGGATGCTGCACATTCTTTAGGCATAACTTTTGATGTATGCTTTGTACAGCTAGCAATAAACTACTCAAACTGCTTGCTCCAGTGTAAAACTGTTTGAAATTATTTGCATGACTGCATCTGCTAATATGAATGTTTCTGTACACAATACATTTTTGTAGGCTAGCTGGAGCTTTTCTCTCCAGATCCCCTATGTAAATAGACAGGCCTTTAATTGCTAAACCATTCAACAATAATTGCTATATATGTGCAGCTGAGCATAAATATTATTTTAAGGTTACTTGTTTGAACTGGATAAGATTATTATCTTCAAAAAGAAACTTGATGACAAACTGCTATTCATTGCATTTTGATATGTACTATTTTTGTATGTACAGCAAAAAAAAAGGCAAGCACTTGTAGAGCTGTTAGAATATGTATTGAAACGAATCCATTGGGACCACCACTTACACAGTAGATCTGTTCCATCACAGAGTAGAGACAGTTCTGCTCATATTGCTTAGTCAGACTGTGTTCCCCATACTATGCATTTTTAACTTTGGCATAGCGAAATGTCTCCTTTCCAGTTTATCTAGTTGAAATGGTACAAGTGGTATCGATGCTTGCATGGCAAAAGAAAACATTTTAAGAGTATGAGAAAATGCCATTCAGATTCCACCTATTCAACTAAAAAAAATGTAAGCGTGAAAATGTGCTGGTCATTCAAACAAATGTTTTCTATGATTTCATCATGTTTTAAAAATTTCATCATATTTTAAAAATGTTAGTTTCCCAGAAAACGTTTAAGATTGCATTAAATGATTGTCATGTATTATGATTTGCTGTGGGAACTTTGACTTTTGTCTCTCTTTACTGCAGCTTCTGGGTGTGGTAGCATTGCAGTGCTGCAAAAAGAAGGCACAATTGACAGTGAAAACTTTCCTGATGACAAATATCCAAGTAACATGAATTGCAGTTGGCTTATCATGGCACCAGATGGGCACAGAATTCAGGTAAACTGATTTTTGATTATATTAGCTGCAAGAAAAGGGGTTGAATGTTGAAAACTAAAGATATGCAAGTTGCTTCAGTTTGATTTGCAGTTACTTTTGGGTGTTCAGCAGCAACAGATTGCTCAAGTCCTTGGGAATGGAGAGAAAACTCTGGCAAGTGATGCATTATGTTTTCACAATAGTTATTTTAACACGTAGCATCCTTTCTTTTTCCACATCATATGTATTTGATAGAAAAAGATTTTTTGTAGATTATATAAAGCTTTAGCTTGCAATCATGTGCACTTGGTACATTTAAATTGTCTTAGCACTGGTCCTTCAAAACTTGAATCATGGCAGTCAGTTGAAAGCTAAGTGGTGAGGTCTCTACAACCGATCCACAGTCAGTATATTGAGCCGTATGGGTCCACTAACAATGGCTGTTCAGAATCTGAGTTTTATTAATGATGGTTGAATGATGATCTGTATATAATGCTCAAAACTTGCCACTGTGTGAATCATTAATAATGAAAATCTAAATACAATCTGCATTCCTGTAAAACTGACATTAGCATGGTCTTCATGCATGGAGCTTATAGGTCACTTACAGCCATCCAGGAATGGAGCTTTAATTTAATAGACAAGTGAACAGTCACATAGAAATGGGGAATTTTTCTAACACAACTGTCCTTCACAAATTGTGACTTAGACTTTAAAGGAGCTCATTTGAGGATATGAAGCTTTTATTTGTTCATAAACTGTCTGGGCAGATTATTCCAAATACCCGATTTAGCCATGACCAGGTCAGAAAACCACAAAAGGTATCGTTACAAAGCAAGACCTACAAATAATGGAAATATAATACAGGTATTAGTTATTGACAGCAACGTATTCAAGCAGTCACAACAATGCTACTCAGTGAAGGTCTAACCTAAATATTTAAAACATTGGTAGTCAAGTATTATGGGGTCTAAAAACAGTGTACTTCTCATGTGATCATAATGTGTGGATGAAGTTTAGAAAAATGAATATACATTGGCATTTTGGAGTAAGCTGTTGAATGCTAGTGATGGATGAATTGCAATTAGCAGGTCAGATTTCCTGAGAGTTTTCTGAAGAGAAAGCTATGTGAATGTATCTGATATATTAGTTTTACATTTCTTTAGTATTTTTATTTTAGATTACATACTTCTTTAGAGTCCTAGAAACTCAGGTTAAGGAAGAAAGAAACCCTTTTTTCTGTGATGGCTGGGAAATTAACTACATATAAATCACAACAAGCTGAAAACCAGTGAAGTTATTGAAGTCTATTTGCAGTCAGTTAATTGTGACCTTTACTGACTGCCAACAGGCTGGATTACAATTGCCTAGAACTAAACTTAAGAAAGAAGGATTGAATGCGAAGATCTTTCAGTTGAACAACTACAGCTGTTTTTTTTTTTGTTTTTTTTTTCCTTCAGTGTTCTTACAAACACCACAGCTTTACTACTGCAGTTAAACTACAGTGAAACAAGTGATCTGTGTGTGGGCCTGTCTTTCAAGTGATGGCCTGAATGGGAAGAGAACACAAATGTTTGAGGCGGGTTACAGTAACAATACTGATGCAAGTGTCTCGGCAGCTGCTCAAAGATTTTTGGGTTTGCATAGTAGTTGTTCTTTATTTTACCTTATTTTGGTAGTGTTACCCTCGGATGTTTTCTTGGACTAGCTTATGGTTCATAGGTTGCTACTAGGCTATTGGCCCTAGGACCTATACAAGCCTAGCCATAACAATTCCCTGGAAAACAAGGTGCACTTTTGTAAGGATTGGATGGGATTATTGAGAAACAAGTTCAAAGTTTTCATGAGAAAGCTGATAGTATTTTCTATCTCATATTCCCTGTTGTATTCTTAAGTCCAGTGACTCTTAGGTTGTCTGTCTTTGACTCGTGTTCAAAACACCAACCAAGTAGTTTCTTGGCCAGCACCCAAAAGCACCTGTCACTTTAAGAAGTCAGTGCTTTTTAAACTGTTAAGCTAAAATGCAGGAAAAAATATTTCAATGGTTAAGGTACTGTAAATGAAAGGTGAAAAAGGCAGTCTTCTCATTTGAAATCTCGGAAAGATCCTCTATTTCAGGGGGGTTTGTCAAAGATTACTGTCTTTCCACAAAAGAGTGATTTTCTTCCTCCTCTTCTACAACAAAAATATAATGCATCCCTCCAAACTGTCAACAGACCTCACAAGGTGCATTACATGTGTTTCTTAGTGTAAAATTTAACCTCAAACATTGTGTTACAGCTTTAGGCAAGGTGTACAGACTTCTCAGCTAAAGATAGAAACTGGGGGATGTGTACTTCAGAAAGGAAAGATGTCAGACATTACTGCAGACTGGCCAATGGCATAGTCACACATCTGTGTTTGACAGCTACTGCTTCCATTGATGACCAGGAAATAGGGTGTTTAGTATTTCGGTCTCTATCTTGTTGTAACATTATCTGAAAGAGATGATTTTCTTTTGCTCTTGTGTTTTGTTCCTGCTGCATCTCACCACTGCTTTTCATGTTTTTTTTTAGTTTAATTTACTTGCTTGTTTGTTATCATGCTTGCACATTCCTTCAGCCGCTTGCTGCAGTGATTCTGAATGAGGCATGTAAATATTACATTCTAGAATCCTCTGTCTCCAGATTTCTTTGCGCCAAGTATGCTTGGGAAAGAAAAGACCAAAAAATAGGGATAGATTTTTGCTGTTGACTTAAAAAGCTGCTAGAATAACAGAATGTGTGTTAGCATGATTTTCTGAAGGATGTGAAGTCAGAAACGCACAGTCCTCTGTCCTATGTCTTTGCCAAGTAACTTCCCTGATCAGTATCAGCAAGAAAGTACGATCCCGCCTAAAATAATCCAAGGCTAGTTCAGTAGAAAAATTGCCAAGGACTCCAAAGTTAACCACAAGGCATTCTTTAGCTATGTCAAGACTCTGAGGCAATTCTCAGATCTGCTCGAAGTTAGTGCAGAATGGCACAAAATACACTGAACCGACCGATTTTGCCAACATCCTGGCAGACAGGTTCAGTGCGAACTTCACCCCCCCTCTCACCCCCAAAAGGGCCCATAACCATACCAGAAGAATGTAGTGCCCCTGAAATCACAGACACTCTGGTTAAAACCTCCCTCTCCAAAGCCATAAACACAGCATCAATGGGACCGGACGGCGTCCCAGGCTGCGTTCTACATGAGCTCAAAGATGAACTAACCCCTCACTTAAACACACTGTTCAAACACAGCCTCTCCACAGGCTACATGCCCATAGAGTGGTGCACAGCAACGGTTATCCTGCTTCACAAAGGTGGAGCCACAAAAGATCAAGGGAACTATCGCCCTATAAGCCTGACTAGCTTGATCTGCAAGGCTGTGGAGTGCATCATCATGGATCTCATTAACAGAGACCTTGGGAACCTCCAAACATTGGACCCTACCCAGTTTGGCTTTAAGGGCAGATCATGCCTCCTAAACCTGATGGACTTCTTTGAGACAGTAATCAAGGCTATAGATGAGGGAAAGGTGGTCCGCACAGCCTACCTAGACCTCGCAAAGACCTTCAAAACCATTCCCCATTCTGGTATTATAGACTAGCTTTACCAGCCTGAACATAAACCCCTATGTCACAAGATGGGCAGACACCTGGCTCTCGGACAGAACTCACATGGTAAGAGTTACGGGAGCTAGGTCTGACTCTAAACCAGTTACAAGTGGCGTTCCCCAGGGCTCTGTCCTAGGACCCACCTGTTCGGCACATTTCGCAGAGGTACAGGCAAGCACAGGAGGACTATGGCTGACCCAAGTTCATAGACGACTGCAAACTAGGGGCTATAATTGACTCTCCAGCTGACACAAACATCCTCCAAAAGGGTCTCACTGAGGCAGATATCTGTCATCAGAACCATGGCCTTAAGCTAATTGCCAAAAATTGCATAGTCATCCCCTTTGGAAAAAAACAAAGTACCCACAAACTACCACATAGGTGGTAGCCCCCTAAATATGGAAGACTTAATAAGGGATCTGGGGACCCAAGTAGATAGTAATCTCTCCTTTGATGATCACATTGCCAGAGTGGTTAGAAAATCCTTCTATGTGACCCACCTAATCACAAAAGAGTTTGCATCCAGATCAGAAGAGGTCATTGTGCCCCTCTACGCATCACTCATGAGACTCATCATAGGGTAGAATACCCCATTTGGGATGTACCTTACAAGACACCGGCAACAGCTGGAAAGACCACAGAAGTACCTCACCAAGAGGATCACTGGCCTAAAACAGATGCCCTATGCAGCTCAACTGAAGAAACTCCAGCTGTACTCTGTTTCATATACCGCCTACTCAGAGGTGATCTCTGCCTGACATACAAGGCCATGTCCAACCCAGTATTGATGGACATGCTCCACCTAAAGAAAACCATATCCCCTCGAGCCACACACTCTAGGAATCTAAACCTCACCACAACAATAAATAGGACGTGCTAGAGGGATAGAATCCTGTCCCAGAGACTTCCCATGCTCTGGAACAAGATTCCAATCTACATTAGGCAGAGTTCCCCGCTAACACTCTTTAAGAGAAATCTTGACAAGTGAATGGGAAACGGAAGGTTTACCCCGGGGATCACTTCAATGGCTGTGCTGGAAAGAGGCACAGGGAACTAATCTAAAGGGGCGGCAAAAGCCAATACATTCCAGCTAGGCTTATAAATGCCTTCGGGCAGATAGCCTAGTACCTATCTATGAACCTATGCTTGGTAGGACAAAGGCCAAAAAATAGGGACAATTTTTAAATTGTGCTCTTATAAATGTAAAAATTTGAATTAGCATGCTTTTTTTAAGGCTGCGACGTTGGAGACAGTCTTCTTTCTTGTACATGTTTCTTGTGCCAAGTATGCTTTGGGGGAGGGGACAAAGACCAGAATATTTGGGCAAATTTTAAATATTGCTCTTATAAACAAGGAGATCTAGTGTCGGATGCAGGTTTTGGAAGGGAACCTTGGCTCATGACATCCAAGAGAAATCCACACAATGAGCAAGGTTGTAGCAATGCACGTGCTCAGAATAGAAATATCATAGTATGTATGTTTGGCCTTGTGTCAAATTTCCATTGTTTGCATACATCTGGAGGCAACAAGCAGTATGACCCAACTACCTTTGCCAAAATACTGAGCACAAGTGTTTCAGCTATGCTTCTGGCATACATTTGTTTTGTTTGCAGAGGGAATGATGTACTGGCCTCTCCCTTAGGCTTGCTGTCAGTATACTTTACAGCTACAGTATCCTTACGGTTACTAGAATGCATAGTTATGCTGACTATACTGTACCACTATCTTTTTTAGTAACTGCACTATGGACACAGTTGTCCGTATATTTTGACTGCTGCCCCTAATTATTTGGTATCCTTGTGTACATGTGCTGAGCACAAGCCTTTTAGCTATACTTCCAGCCTACATTTGCTGTATAATGGACACTTTTCATTCACTGAAATGTATGTCCTTGCATTTGAAGCCATATGAGTTATGAAAGACATATATTACCTACTAATTTTGTACTTTTTGATGAACAAGTTACAATGTCTTAGCTGAAGCTGTACATGAAATATTGAAAAGTAGGGGACTGGGATATGAACCACGTACAAGCAACCTCTCTCCATCAGAGACATTGGTGCCAAAGCAAGGTTGAATTTCCTGTTCCCTCTCCAATTCTCCAAGTTGCACTTGAATTCGGTTAGGGAGGAACCCTGCTTCACATGGATGGGGAGCTTGTTCCAGAGAGGGGTAGCCTCTGGCATGCATACCTGTTTGTCCAGTAGGTCCTATTTATATCACAGGTAAGGTTTAAGTCTTTAGAATGGGTAATGCTGGTCCTATTTGTTCGTGGTTATGTAGGAGGCCCATCAAGGTGGGTTCTGGCAATGCCTTTTATGCCAGATATAGATCTTCCCACAGCAGCCTGTAGGAGACCAAGAACAGGGATATGGCTTGGAGACAGTTTGCATAGGATATGTTTCTTGCACCCTGTATTCTTTTAGTGAGGAACCTCTGTGGGCATTCCAATTGTTGGTTGCATCTGGTTGTATTCATACCAAAGGGGAGGTATTGTACTCTGATACATCTGATGAATGCCATATACATTGGAACAATGACCTTCTTGGATCTAGATGCCATACATTTTATTAATCAGTTTTAGTTTGTTGGTTTAGATATTTTGCAGATACCCTAATGGTCATGGATATCAGTTGGGTACAACAACCCTGTGTTTCTAAAGGTTAGCCAAACATTACACTTGTGCTGTGCTGATGATGCCATAAGAAGGCTGAAACATGCATGTCCACAGCTAGTGCGGTTTGGCTTTATTGGCCTGAATTTGTCCATAAATAGACTTAAAAAAAAAAAAGTTGTAGATATTCAGAATTGCCATATAGCTGAACCACTGAATGTCCTTAAAGGGTCATTTGCATATATCCCATGTTGCTCCTAATACAAGAGGTTTAAGGAATCACACAGTGGAAAATCTAGCCTTGCTAGATTTTTCTTTTGTTTTTTTACTGATGTTTTTTCTGTGTGACCTTTTTACTCACTGTTTTAATTTTATACGTTGCACAACATCTATGGAGTATTCTTGATTTTGGATTTCCTCAACTGTAGAAATGTGATGGTCAAAGGCTAGATGACTGCCTGTGTGTCCCTAAGTCCCTGACTACCGAACTGGCTCGTAGGGATGTATTGTCAGTATGAAAGATACCAGTGGTTGATGACTTCCCAAAGAATACTGCTGTGCATTTCATGGCAGTTTTAGTCCATGACTCTGGCACAAGTTGTCTGTCAGCCCTTCTTGGAGAACATTAGTGTCAGTGGGGATTTCTGTGACTGCTCCAAATTTGCAATCATCTGCAAATTTAATCAGCCAAAGGCCCTTTTATATTGGCCTTCACTCAGAAAAGTAGATGCTAAAAAGCAGCAGTCCCAGGATCAGTCCCTGAGGGACTCTGATTGTGACTGGCCTCTTTGTAGAGGTGGACTGCCTGATTCTAACTTCCTGGATCCTGTCTGTGAGCCACCTTTCTACCCACCGAGTGAAATAAGGGTTTATAACCCAACCTCTTGAGTTTTCACCAATGCTCTAGTGGGATATTGAGTCAGGTGTCTTGGTTAGTTCAGGGTAGGCAGTGTGATCCATTTGGCCTCATCCATTGCTTTGGTGACTTTCACAACAAGTCTACCAGGTACAGTAGTCATGACCTGCCTTTGAAGAAACCAAACTTGGTTGGGTCCAGTGTCTGTAGGTTCCTGTGTCATTTTTGTTCATTTCCATGATGATTCCTTCAGTGGCTTTGTGTATGAGACTAGTGAACTATATGGGTCTGTTGATGGTCCACATTTGTGCTGAGGGATGATTGTTGCTGCTCTCCATTTGTGAGGCATGAAGCCTGTGTAGAGGCTATGGTTAAATAGTGGTTCCAGGGGACCTGATGGTTCATGTTTCATACTATTGAGAAAGCAGCCTGGAATATTATCTGGGTGCATCCATGCAGTATTCTTGACCTATGAGAGGGCATTGTGGACATGTTTCCTAGTGACAGAGTTTATTTGACATTTCTTGAAGGGAGGCTGAGAGTAGGGTTAAGTTGCAGCTGAATTTGTCTGCCAGTAGCTTTTCTATATCTTTTTCCTCAGTATAGGTGGCTCAATTAACTCGACTTGGAAGGTCAAACATATGGTCTCAACCAAAGCAAAGAACAAAAACAGAGACTGCTAACTAGGAGCTTGTAGTAAAGCCAAAATAAAAACTCTCTAATGAAAAAATACTCCAAACTGCCACGGCTGAGCAAAACAAATATTAACAAAAATGGTGAGTGCTTTTGCTGTAAGTCAAACCTGCTTCTTCAGACCAAGCATGCAAAATTCAAACATATTTATAATAAAAACAAACCTATCAAATTTCCCTACTAAATCACATGTTAAGAAAGCTGATATGAATATATGGATCTGTCCTGAATTTTATTTTTATAGGTGTTTTAAACTCTCCCCATTTCCATATATTTATATTAGCTTTTTTAACGTGATTTAGTAGGGAAATTTGATAGGTTTGTTTTTATTATAAATGTGTTTGAAGTTTGTATGCTTGGTCTGAAGAAGCAGGTTTGACTTACCGTGAAATAGCTCACCATGTTTATTAATAAATATTTGTTTTGTTGAGTTTTGGCAGTTTGCAGTATTTTTTTCATTTGAGCTTATGGTCTCGACCATCTGAAGTTCGAGTTTCTGAAAACTCCATAGGACGTTACTAGGCTATTGGGCCTGAGGCCCTAACAAGCCTAGCCAAGAATTTAGCCCATGTTCAGACAAGTCAGCCCCCAGTGCCCCTGTCCAGCAGGGACACAGGTGAAATTCCAGGGGTGTATTTTCTGTTCTCCATCCAGTTATCCAGGTTGCGCTTAAAAAGGGTTAATTAGGTACTCTGCTTGATGTGGAGAAAGGAGTCTATTCCACAGAAGGGGGAGTCTGAGAGAGACAAATCTGTCCCGCCAACAAGTCTTGATGGTTTCACCAACCAGGTTGAGGTCATGCATGCGGGTTACATGAGTGGAGCTCGACTTGAGGATATGCAGCAGTCTCATCAAGGTGGGGTCTGAGATTGCTTTGTATGCCAGACACAGGTCACCTTTGAGGCGTCTGTATGAGACTGAGTAGAGAGACAGGGTATTTAGCCTATCTGTGTAGGGTAGATGAGGCCCTGGATTCACCTGTTAGGAACCTCTTTGATCTCTTCAGCTGCTGCATGTACTTTCTGAGGTACATGCCAAAAGGGGCATTGTACTCCATACTGGGTCTTGTAAGAGAAGAATACAGGGATCTTATGACCTCCTTGTCCCTGGATGAGATACCCTTACTAATGAGTCGGGCCATGTAGAAAGCTTTCTGTACAAAGGAGGTAATATGGTGGTCAAAGTCAGTTTGCTATCAACCCACGTGCCCAAGCCCCTCATGATTGCCTGCTTAGGACCTTATTAATGGGATAATTTGTGGGTATGTCACTCTCCCCAGATGGGATGATGCATTTTTGGCATAAACAATATTCCAACAAACACTGTTTCATATACATGACATTTCCACCAATGAAGCTTATTGTGTTCAAGTATTCACTCATTTTGTGATACTCACATTAGCCTAGTCGGGATGACATATGCCTTACTACTGATAGTGATCCTGGTGTGGTAGATACAGGTAATTAAACTATTTGTTCTTGTTTGCACATACACTGCTGATCTTGGATGGAGACGACCTAGCAAACTCCTGGAAAATTCCACTGCATTTGAATAAGCTGTGCCTGTGCAGACTGTACAATATGGTGACACTCCTATGGTCTGAATGACATACCACTTGGAATACTCCAAATATTGTAATCTACACATTTATCAGGGAAGCCACCAGTGATCATGAAAAAAAAATACTTATTCGAATGACTCCTTAGATGACGGGGGTGCTTGGTAACACAATTACTTTACTGGAAATATGTTCATAATTACATTCATAACCTCAACCAGAGGATATTTACATGGGACTGCATGGTATCAATTGAATGTATACACACTGGCTTAAAAAGGTTTGCACTGATAACTGGAGTCTAACCAGCACTGTATGGCAAATTTAATGTGTATTAAATATTTAGATATGCATGCTATTCATATTTATGCAAGTATGTCAGCGATGACATGCCATTTACAAATCTAGTTTGCAGCCAATTGAAGACAACATCCACCAAAACAAATATCACACTGATAATTGCGGTCTATCATGATTAAAAAGATTAATTTGTTTAATAATTATAAGCAAATGCATATAGGTTCATAGGTAGGTACTAGGCTATCTGCCCGAAGGCGTTTATAAGCCTAGCCGGAATGTGTTGTCTTTCGCCGCCCCTTTAGATTAGTTCCCTGTGCCTTTGTCCAGCAGAGCCATTGAAGTGCTCACTGGGGTAAACTTTGTTTCCAATCCACTCGTCAAGGTTTCTGTTGAAGAGGGTTAGCGAGGAGCTCTGCCTAATGTAGATTGGAATCTTGTTCCAGAGCATGGGAAGTCTCAGACAGGAATCTATCCCTTCAGCACATCCTATTTATTGTTGTGGTGAGGTTTTAAATCCCTGTAACATGTGGCTCGAGGGGATATGGTTTTCTTTAGGTGGAGCATGTCCATCAGTTCTGGGTTGGACATGGCCTTGTATGTCAGGCAGAGATCACCTCTGAGTAGGCGGTATGCAACCGAGTACAGCTGGAGTTTCTTCAGTCGAGCTGCATAGGGCATCTGCTTGAGGCCAGTGATCCTCTTGGTGAGGTGGTACTTTGGTCTTTCCAGTTGCAGGTGTCTTGTAAGGTACATCCCAAATGGGGCATTGTACTCTATGATGGGTCTGATGAGTGATGCATAGAGGGGCCCAATGACTTCTTTTGATCTGGATGCAAACTCTTTTGTGATTAGGTGGGCCACATAGAAGGATTTTCTAACCACTCTGGCAATGTGATTATCAAAGGACAGGTTACTATCTACTTGGGTCCCCAGATCCCTTATTACGTATTCCATATTTAGGGGGCTACCACCTATATGGTAGTTTGTGGGTATTTTGTTTTTTCCAAAGGGGATGACTATGCACTTTTTGGCATTTAGCTTGAGGCCATGGTTTTGACACCAGGTATCTGTCTCAGTGAGACCCTTTTGGAGGATGTCTGTGTCAGCCGGAGAGTCAGTTATAGCCCCTAGTTTGCAGTCATCTGCGAACTTGGTCAGCCATAGTCCTGTGCTTGCATGTTCCTCTGAGAAGTATATGCCGAACAGAAGGGGTCCTAGGACTGAGCCCTGGGGAACACCACTTGTAACTGGTTTAGAGTCAGACCTAGCTCCTGCAACTCTTACCATGTGGGTTCTGTCCGTGAGCCAGTTGACAACCCATCTCGTGACATAGGGGTTTATGTTCAGGCTGGTGAGCTTGTCTATAATACCTGAGTGGGAAATGGTGTCGAAGGCCTTTGCGCAATATAGGTAGACTGTGTGGACCACCTTTCCCTCATCTACAGCCTTGGTAACGGTCTCAAAGAAGTCCACCAGGTTTAGGTGGCATGATCTGCCCTTAAAGCCGAACTGGGTAGGGTCCAGTGTTTGGAGGTTTCCAATGTCTCTATCAAAGAGATCCATGATGATGATGCGCTCCATAGCTTTGCAGACCAAGCTAGTCAGGCTTATAGGGCAATAGGTCCAGGGGTCCGTTGTGGCTCCACCATTGTGGAGTGGAATAACCAGTGCTGTGCTTCACTCTGTGGGCATGTAGCCTGTGAAGAGGCTGAGTTTAAACAGTGTGTTTAGGTGAGGGGGGTTAGTTCATCTTTGTGCTTGTGTAGGACATAGCTTGGGACACCGTCCGGTCCCACTGATGCTGTGTTTTTGGCTTTGGAGATGGATGTTTTAACTGGAGTGTCTGTGATTTCAGGAGCACTACATTCTTTTGGTATAGTTATGGGCCCTTTTGGGGGTGAGAGGGGGGGTAAAGTTTGTACTGAACCTGTCTGCCAGGATTTTGGCTATATCAGTCAGTTCAGTGTATTTTGTGCCGTTCTGCACAAACTCCGAGCAGAGAATTGCCACTTAGATTCTTGACATAGCTAATGAATGCCTTGTGGTTATCTTTGGAGTCCATGGATATTTTTCTTTTGATGCTAGCCTTGGATGATTTTATGAGGGAACATAGTTTCTTGCTGATACTGATCAGGGATGTCTTCCCTTCTTGGGATTTTGCTCTTTTCTGTACTAGTTTCCTCCTCCTATTGTATAGCTTGTCTGTGGCAGGGGTCCACCAGACTGGTTTCCTTTCCTTGGAGGAGTGAGTCTTGGTTTTGTTTGGGATAGCATGATTCATGCATTCTTGTAGGTGCCCCATAGAGTGCATTAATAAAGGATTTTGCAGCTTGGACAGCATTATTCTTAAGCAATGGGGGATTTGAAACTTCCCACCTTGGTCTTAAGTAATGTGAAGTTTGCTTTTGAAAAGTTTTTCATGGTGGTTTCTTTGACCAGGGGTGGTGGTGGAATGTGGATATCCAGAGTGCTTAGTTTATGGTCTGATCTAACCAGCGAGGGGTGCACCTCCGGTGTAGAACACCGGTCGCCCATGTTGGTAATGACCAGGTCCAATATGTTGTCACCTCTGGTGGGGGTGTTCACCAGTTGATCCAGGGCATTTAAGTTTATAAATTCTAGGAAATGTTGGGCAAGGGACTTTGTATTTGAGTAGGTCTCCAAGTTGATGTTTGGGTAATTGAAATCACCCAATATCAGGGTGTTTGGTAGGACCTTTGTTTCCCAGTGTTTCCAGGAATGCAGAGTGGGGGTCCTGGGACATGGTGTGTGATCTGTAGCAAGCTATAATTTGAATAGCAGTTTTGCCCATTGTTAGTTGCACGTGGATGATCTCTGAAGCATCGTGCTGTGCCACTAACCTGGAGGTGTGGGTATCTTTGAATATGGATGCTCCCCCACATTTTTTATTTTGGTCTGGGTTTTGTGGCCGAAATGTATGGTAGGAGTTGTAGCCTGGTAGTGCTGGGGTGCTCTCTGGAGCCTTAAATCAGGTTTCTGTTACTGCACATATATCTATTTTCTCCATACTGAGGAGTGCCTCGAGTGCGTGCATTGTGAGGTTTAGACTTCTGGCATTGAGTAGCATTACCCTCAGTTTTTTGTTACTTGTGATGTTTACTGCGGTGGGTTTGTCTTTTGAGCCTTGTCTAACAAAAGGCACTATGGGGGTGGCAAGAGCCTTGGCCAGTATTTGAAAGCCTAAGGGTGACAGGTGTAAGCCAGCTCTAGCAAAGCAGTGTTGGCTTGTTGAGCATGTCATCCCAGGCTGACAGACACTGAATCCCCTTTGAATGACACCAGAAGCTTAGCCAGTTGTTGAAATTGATAATTTTTTCTCTGTACCATGGTATCATTCTTGGTGAGGGCAGGATGCTACTCAGGGCCAGGGTCATACTGGGCTGGGCTACATGATCAGAGAGCTCCTCCATGTCTCTCTTCATGTAGTCCAGGGAGGTACGGCTCAGGTCATTCACACCAACATGGACAATGACAGTCATATTTGTACTTGTTCTGGAGTGACCTGAGTGATTGTGTGATGTGGTGGATCCTGGCACCCGACAGGCAGCTAACAGTAACCTTCTCCTTGTTCAGCCTAGTGAGACAGACGTCAGTGTGCTCTAACTATAGAGTCACCTATTACTAGTGTGCTGGGTATGTTATTTTGCTTTAAGGGCTGTGATTGTGTGGCACACTGGTTTTGTGAAGTATGTGTTTCATGGTTTGTGTTGGGGGGGGGTGGAGGTTGCTTGGATGTCTGCTTTGGAGGTCTCTGTTGCTATTGCAGATTGTTATTTAGAGCCTCCAAGTATGTTTTTGTGTATCTGTGTGTGTTTTACCAGTGCTGGTTTCATAGGTCTATGTGAGACTGGTGGTGTGATGCAAGTAATTCCCTTCTCCTCTTGACTGCCTGGTCCAGTCTTGGGTTGAGAGCCTCCAGTTGCATCTGTCGCATGTATTAGTATTTGGTGGGAGGAGGAGAGGGTTGTCTGTGTACATGAGGCAATTGTAACATTGCCTTAAAATGCCCAGATTCACCAGTTGGACAGGAGAGTACACCTGAAACTGTCCTTTGGACATGCTTGGATAGGTACAGTGAACTGTTTTACTGATTGGCTGGTAAGGTCGAATAGAGAGCCTTGTCCTTCTCTACAGTATAGGGGGTCTAGTGCTAAGGTTTATTAGTGCTTGCTATGAGTTTTGATCAAGTGCCAGTATGAGAAGTGAATGGTATGAGTGCTTAAGTTGAAAGTTTGTCTAGTTCCAAGGGAAAAATTGAAGAGTAGACTTTGTGGAGCTGGGAATAGTTATACCCTAGCTAACCGGTGCTGTCCGGTGCATAAAACCACGCAAATGTGGGTTTTATAGCAGGGAAATGAAAGAGAGAGAAATTAGCCCAAAATGGCCAATAAACTACTAATTTCTAGGCTGAAACCACTTCTCCAGGGACAGATAAGGCTGCTCAAAGCTCCCTCTCTCTCAGTGAACAGAGAAACTTCCTTCTATCCAAGTAAGGTATGGGCAAACACAGAAACTTGTAACACAGCCCTGAATTCAGCTCTAACCTGAAAACAGGACTATACTGGCTTAGAAAGGTGGAAAAACAAGTATATATTTTTTGTTTGTTTTTTTACAGAAATAAAAGCAGATACAATCAAAAAAACACTTTAAATACACAGAAATGGCTATCACACTTGAGTGTGTAGCCTACAGCAGTTAAACAGGTAATTTAAACATAAAAACAACTTTGTTAAAGTGCAGGCAGTAAAATATGTACAATATGTAGCTGAAACAAGCTTTTTAAATCACAGAAACTCTAGAAAATCTGTGTTTTAGGCAGAATTAGCTAAAGGCAGCAAGAAAATGCAGCAAAATGATACTTAATCACTCAAAAGTCTCTCTCTTGTCTCTCTGCTGCTGTAGAATTCTTGTTTAAATATAAAATTGTCTAGTTATTTCAACTTTGTGAAGGAGTAAGTGCCATATGACTTTTGTTTTTTTAACTTTTATCATTTTTTGAAGTTGTACATTTGTATGTACATTTAGGTTTAGAAAGTGCATTCTCAGAGTTTTTGTTCATGTGAAGGCTGCCCAGGCAGGAACATTTCAGGTGTCAGAAGGTGTGCATTTCCACTCAGGTTTGGTGTGAAAGAGTCGATAACTTCAGAAGCACCACCCACAACCTGTTCATTAGATACTAGTGATTATTGTAGTTGCATATTGTGAAAGCCTTCCCCATTAAACTAATTGCATTCCAGCTACCTTCCATTCATATAGTCCTGTTGCACAGTGTTACTCCTGCAGTTTTAAACATTTTCCAGTTAACTTTTTAAAATCTCTAGATGGTATGTACTACTGTCATGCAATGTAAGTGTGAATGGGTAAAATAGAGCACAAAAGTTGCTTACCAATTTTTTATTGCACATCTTTGTTTAGTGCCACTGTTACAAGCTTACACATCTATTGGTAACTGCTTTATTCTGTTCAGGATTGTGGAATAGCATGTCCTGACAACTCTCTAGGCACCCTGCCAAAGAAACCATTATCTAAGACAGTATTAGAACTACCCCATGCTCAAAGAAAATGAATTCCATTTTGAAATTACTGTAAACATATGAAAGTGGTGCAAATTATCCCAAATATTGATGCAAAGCTGACACCAGCAGCAATATAAACGCATACCTACAATAGGTAGATGTTTTGAAACATACACCTATAAAAGCTTTCAGCCCCTTTATTAAATTATCACATGACACTGGTCCAAACATTCATAAAAACAAACCATATTGATTTTTATGCATTATACATATATTGCATATGTTTTCCTTAACAGTTGCCATTCATTCCAACATTACATGGCCTGCTCAATTCCTACTTTCTCTTAAACCTCACTGAACATTATTTGGCATATGCTCAGAGGTAGATTTAATTTATAAATCTATAAGCTTGGAGCCTTGACTTTGTTGCCCTTCATTATATCCAACAGGATATTGACAGAATGCAAAGTATATATTGTTCTGTCATTCTTTAAATCTTGTGTGATGGTCTTTAGTTGCTGTTTTGCAAAACTTGTCAGGTTTTAGATGCCAGATATTAAATCTTTACATATACTAGAATAAGTTAGCTGTCAAATTTTATACAATTTGCTGTCTGAATACTGTCAACTACACATGCAAATGTATTGATGTGTTTATTTACCATGTGAAGAATGTGGTTTATCCCTGCAAACAATATGCACAATCTAATTGTGTGATTTCCTAGCAATGTCTCGGCATTCATGTTTTTGTGGTACATCATGTAGCAAATCCTGAATTAGTCTAGAAAACAATATTTCTAATGCCAAGTAAAATACTGGCGGAATATCCTTGATAAACTAAGTGCAGTTTTTTAAAAAACAAATGTTAGTCATATTTGTCATATCCAAATCTATCTCATTTAAGTGTATAATTCATTTAGTCAGTCACATATTCATACTTGTCCTCAGATTTAAAAAAAAAAAACTTTTAATGATAGAGGATCAGAATTGAAATGCCAACCAATTTTTAGACCAAAAGATCTTGAAGAACTATATCCTATATGTATCCTTAAGTAGATCTGACTTTGTGGGGAAAAAAAGGTAAATCTTAAGAATGATGTTGAATCTGTCCCTAAATTATAGCATTTGAGGAAAATATATGTCAATTCTTTTAATATACTTATTCTTAGTTTTGATTGTTCGTTTGTGACTCTGTTTCATTTCCATGCTAAAGAATATTGTTAACATATGAAGTACTTTAATACCACTTTTAACGGCTTTAGTGCAGAAGTCTTTTTTTTTAACCAAAGAGATTCATTCCATGTGGGTTGTCATACAAGCATATTGAATACATATCCATTTCTTGATATCTTAAGATGTCACAGGTTGAAATTTGCTATGTATGACAAGGTGATTAATTTTGTGCGACAAGTTGGTATTGACTAGAAAGCCAGGAGTCGAACCTAAAATCTTTTCTTAGCATACTTAAATGAAATACATTATTGTAAAAACACAAAAATCTGTAGTTCTCAATATAGCAATACCTTGATTTGTCGTAACGATTTTTGTGTAGGACTGTACTTAGCAAATTTGTCAGAAAAAATCTTTTTAAAACATATATGAGATCATGTGTAGAGTTTCATTAATCTAGGGAGTGTTTTCTTTCTAACTAAGAACTTGAGTCTGAAAGAAAGGAGAATGCTTGTGGGTATGTACTAGTTGATTGAACTGCATTTCAATTCCATAGAAGGTGTAGGCAGGAAAAAAGACATGGAAAAAAATCTGCAGTAGCAATTACTCCCCAATTTCAATGAAACTGAGGGGGGGCTTTAGAAGAGAGTGGTGAAGGAACAGTGGCATTTGAACTAATGGTGGTGCATACTCCTGTATCATAGAAGAGAATAGCTGACAGCTTAAGAGTTGAACATCAATAAATGTATAACTGAGTGGGTAAAATCACTAGTTAAGGAACTGAACACAGGTCCATGGTTGATGTTACCTATGTATCCCAATGAGGGTTACAGCTGTCCCTTAGAGTTGTGTACTGGCATCCGTTCTCTTTGATAAGTGGATAATGAAACATGGTAAGAGTTGTAAACTGGGTAATACAGTTCTTCCTACTTTACCTACAAAAGGCATGCATAAACAAAAGACATGCAAGGCTGCCTACAAAAAATCATCATCAGACTTTGCAAAACAGGCATGAGTCAGAATTTCAAAACAAATGGTCAGGTCATAAAGGCAGCAACATCACTAAAGTTGGGGATGGCAATGGATAGCAATTTAAACTTTTACCAGTATGTATTGAAAGTAAGAAGAGTGTATTCTGTAGTTCACCTAATTCTCCTATGCATGTCTAGTCACTCCATGGAGATCATGTACCTTACTGATCATGCCCATTTTTAAGTATAGTGCTTTAGTCTCTAGCCTTTAAAGATGCAACAGCTGAAACAGCTTAAAGTACAATGATGTGAACTATTTAGAAAGGTTTCATGATCTCTGTTTCCCATAGGGTACTAACAGGTGGCCTTTGTTTGGACTGTAATACAGAGTTTGGTCCAGTTCTACTTGAAAGTCGAGTCCACCCCTGAGGGAAACTTAAATCAAACTGGGGGGAATACAGTACTTAAAAAAATCGGTAATACAAAAGTGAAAAGTTAACTCGGTACCTTTTTACATGTTAAAGAATAACCTTCTCAACTTCCTTGAAAAATAATGTTTGATACACAGGTATAGATGTGTGTGTGTGTGTGTGAGAGAGAGAGACGACCCACCACTGGACTAGTAATCAAGGAAACTCTATCCTCGCCACTGGTACCAGAGGGGGATGTTCACTGGGAGGATAACAGGTACACACACAGTACTCCAGATATAGCTCTCTCAAAGTGCAATTTCCCTAAAGGGCACACAGAGACCACAGTCAGTCTGTTACTAGTTTTTCCCTCTCTCCAGATACGCAATAAGACTCCCCATTGGCACAGCTGTAGAGTTGAAATCTCAGCTTGAGTGTCCAAGCCAATACCTCCAGCACCCTCTATGTCCAACCAATGCCTTGTGTCCCTGCCCAAGTAGCTGATACATACACATGCCTACACCCCTGGGATGGGCTGGCACAGGTTACTACCTATGCCCCCTTCTGCCCTGACTTTAAGGTAGTTATCACTGCCACCAAAACCCCTCGCCAGCTACTTTAAGGCCCTTAACAAAGGGTGTCCAATTTTACTGTGTAATATTCCTAACACAACTGGTAGTCTTACCAACA